>NW_020230280.1:585000-785000 GCF_003227715.2 Harpegnathos saltator
TTAGACGATCGCATTTTCCGTCCAGGAATATCGTGCGCGCGTTTCTCGTGGAATGACTGGTAGAATGCAAAGTGACAGGCGAAATGTGGGGCGCAGCAGGTGTGTGTGTGTGTGTGTGTGTGTGTTTTGACCAGCTGATGAGCGAACGTATGACGAGTTCTTTTGATATTGTCTTTTCGTTGACGCACGTGCGCGTACGCGTGCTCGAAGCGCGTTTAATTGAGGTAATCGTCGCGCCTGGTTGATTCAATTCAAGCTCCCGAACGAGAGCTAGTTCTCGTTTCTCGCGCGTTAAAAGTACATCTCGCGCGACTCGCGCGAATGAATGCGGAAGACGAGCGAGAGACAGCGAGCGTCTTAATGCGCTTAATGATGTTCGTTATTTGAACGGCCGGCCGGGACGGGATCACGCGCTTAATGGCATCGTTTGTGTCCCATTAACAACGGGGTCGAATGCCGCAAAAGGCAGCCACACATTCGCACGCTTCCTCATCTTCGACCGATATTCTTCCTTGTTTTGCTCTCTTTTCCCTCCATGAGCGGATATACTTCATTTTTATCCTATAGTCTTCTCTCGTACCTGCGCCGGTTAGGCGCGAGTGTTCTCTCGGCGAGTACGATAAATTTCTGTCTCCTCCCCGCTCTTTCTCCTTTGTGCGAGCGGTGTTCCTTTCCTCATTCCCGGCTTCCTCTCCGGCCGCCTCCCATCCCTTTCTTTCCTCGAGTTACTTTTAACTTTCGAAGTTTATCTTTCCGCGCGCCCACTCTCGCGGAGTTGTTCGCCTCGCGATGCAACTCGCGGCTTCGATACAAACTTTACACTTAGTGCATTATGAATACCGCGATCTCGCGGGCGAACTTGCTCGTTGCATGACCATTTTTAAAATGTAAAACCGCGAACAGCGACGTGACCAAGTGGACGAGGGGGAGGGGAGGAAATGGCGGTGGTGGAGGTCTAATCGTAATTCGACGTTTCTCTCGAAAACAAATTTGTCTTAGAGACGTCAGTCGCGTTTCCTGACAGTAATCCACAGGGAGAGATCTCTTTCGCGAGGATCTATTTGTCGCGCTCCTCGAAGGATCCGAGTCTAAAACGTCTTTCGGAATTTTCGCAATGCATCTCTTTCTATCCCTCTTTTCCTCTCGCGCGTACATATATGTACTATGTGTGTGATTCAGTGCAGAAATAACAGTCGATACGAGCATCCGCATTAACGTCAACTTTTATTATGGACGCGATAAGTAGCGAAATCGTGCATTATGTGTGAAATATCGTTATCCCATCGATTCCAGCGTAAATAAATTATGACTGAGCGGAGCTTTTTAAAAGCTCCGGATGCGGAAATGGGATCAAAATAGCAGAAAAATCACTCGGCCGGCATCGACGATGAATCAGCGAGCAGCGGCAGCGTAACGCCAATTTAACGACAATCCCGATTGCGGGGAATTATTTAAACACAGTCGCGCAGACGGTGATTAAATCCGGGCTAATGAATACAAATGCGTGACATTTTTAACGTTCCTATCTGGATTTCCCGTCGATGGTATGTGTATTTATGTGGCTCGGCGGGGATAAAATATTCCGCGGCGATATCGTCGTCGTCGTCGGCGGCCTTTTTCGCGAGCCGTCTCGTTCGGTATCGTTACGTGTCCCGCCGTAATTAGCGGCGCAATGTTGCAACAACCGCAGCAACTTGTCGCGACAATCGTAAGGCGATACGTACTCTCGCCCTCGCGCGTACGAGAACGCCCGAGCCACTCCATCTTTCTTTTAAGCGTCTCTCGCCGTATCAGCGACGTTATCGTAATCGTAAAATGTTGCACCAGACTTTCGACTATTCGGGGTTAATGTCTCCCCTCGCCGAAACTAGGTCGCCGGGCTCTCGCACCTTACCCGCCAACTTTTAATTTGCAGTTCGAAACATCCCCGCGAGTCCGAACGGCAAATTAAAAAAATTCCCCCGAGATAAAGCTCGCTCGAAGCTAAGTGAAGGGAAAGATCTTATCCCGATGCATCTTTTTCACGCGCATTTTTCGCGGCGCCCCCGTTATCCTCCCTTATTTATCGTCCCATATATTCAGTCGAAAGGGGAAAACTTGCCCGTGACGTTCTACCCCCCGACATTCGCGCGACAAAGTAGTCCCGCCGTGAAAATATAACAGCGGCCGTAGCTACGCGGTGTTATGCGAAATTACCGCACGAGGACTTAATCGCCAAACGGAATTGCTAATGACGGAAGAACCCACGACTCACGAGGCACCGACTGCGAGCCGCCTTATTTGATTAATCGATGAACAGGTCGTTGTTTTGCTATAGGCGGCTCGCGTAAGTCGTTTCTATCTACTCGACGTCGACGTCGTCGTTGTCGTCCAAGTTGCCCGCCGAGCTTCGTTGGTTCGATACAGTGACGTGTTCAGAGACAATTAACAAACCGTTGCATCGAGTAAACCGCCAAATCGCTGTGGCGATCATACACGGAATACACTCCCATTTGCAATTAGAGTGGCTAGGTGGATTATTCATTGTGCGTAACGACGTTGAGCGTCGTATTAACATCGATCCATTTCAGCGTGCGTGCATCCGCTTCAGCCTCATTAGCCCCTTAAACAATTATGACGATTAAGTGGATATCGCGATGCCGTGGATCATCATTTCGCGTCAGCCGCAACGAGCGCGCCTACGTCGTTATTTCTTGTCTGTCGTTTCGTGACGCTGACATTTTATTACGGCGTGGCTCTCGTAGTGTATGCTCGCTTACTTGTTATCTCGGAAAATGAAACAAAAATGCACGTAGTCTGGGATATTATTTTTTAAATAATACCTCGTACCTTGCGGAGTAACAAGGCTACAATTTCATTTCGTCTGTTGGATTTTACTAACGTATTTAACAAAAATATTGTTATAAATAAATTTAACAATATGAAGTGACGCGATGCAACGACGACGATAAGGAGCGACGAATGTCCAGCTCGCGGGAAATCAATAGACGCGATGTAACTCATTATGCGAGTTTCTGTTTGCAAATGATAGCCGGGGACGGATTGCCTGGGGATTTTGATTTGCGGCCTTGTCACTTCGCGGCTGTAGACGATGTATCTGTATTTGTTCTCGATCCTTAACTTTCCATTTATCGCGCGGACTATTAATCTTCATGTCGCAGACGTTGTAAGCGATAATGCCGTCGAAATGCTCTTTTTTTTTCTCTTTTAACAGCAATGTCGCAAACTTCCCGCGAGCGCGTCGCACCCCTCCTCTCTCTCCAAGTCTACCTTGCGGGGCGTCCGCGACAAGAAAAAAAAGGGAAAGGGGAAGGAAATAAAAAAAGTGAAATATGGAAATCAGAGGGTTTCTCCGGTATATCTAACGGCGCCTGTACCGAGATGCACCGACATCTGGGTTAGCCGACTCGTTCTGTTTTTCTGCCTCGTAGTTCCGTCAACGATCTGCATAACTGGCCGCAATACGTGCGTGAAATTTCATTTGAGCGAACGCGCGCGGAGAGAGACGGATTTATAAATTCCGAGGCTCTTGTTGAAATCTTTATTCATTCGTTCGGACGGATTGTAACTTCTGCGCGATGTGTATCTCTTACATGAATAAGAAGATGCAAACGCGAAATTATGCGCGACGCACACACTCGGGATTATTGTGAAACACAGCATTCGCGCCAAGAACCGCGTTGTTTGGCGTGAACGCGCAGACAGTCGACGAAGCTCGGCGCGAAGCATCGCCGCGCCGGGGCGCAATGCCGAAGGCTCGAGGGTATCGAGTTGCAGTCGCGACAGGGGTATCGATTAAAAAGCGAGAAGAAGCCTTGGCCCCTCGTGTCGCAAATTTGTGGGCGTTCTCGTGCGCTCGGACGGTAAAATCCATTTCATTAATGCGTTCGACGGCTCGTCGCGCGCTCCGCGATATCGCTCACGTAACCCCCGACGTCGCGTGCGTCGCTCGAGTAACGTGCGCGCTCGCGATTAGCGAGGGCACCGTTGCATTAAACGGTGCACCATCGAGCCACCAGCAATCCTACCTGGAGTCGCGTACGTACACACTCATTTGTAGCTGTCGCGAAAGACCGCGCGCGCGCGCGGATAAGTGGCCTCCTTCGCCGACTGTTGTTTTTTTCATGGCGATGTTGCGCGTTTTTTTTGTTAACTAATTGGACGAGAAAAGAAGTGTGTCGCGCGTCCGCGCCCGCGTGCGTGTCTCAGCACGCTAGGAATTAATTCTTCATTCCCATCGTGCGAGATCTGTACCCTTTCCCCTCCTCCTCGCCCCCCCTCCCCCCTCCGGCCAGAAGGAGAAAATGTAAAAACGTACGTTCCCCGTCAGCTTGACGTCGCCCGGCGGATTTGAATTGGTAATTTTGAAACGGATATATCTCCCCGGCGAAAAACAATTTTCCCGGAGAAACAACGTCGACGCAGACAGCGAGTGGGAGGGGGACGGCAGAAGAAGGGGGGATATTTTAAGTCGGGAGAATACATCTTTCGGGATTTTGCGTTTCCCCTCTTTTCCCGCGTGTGCACCCACGATCGTGTCCGAGTTGAAGTTGGAGAGAGAGAGAAAGAGAGAGAGAGAGAGAGGGGGGGGAGGGAGGGAGGGAGAGAGGGAGGGAAAGAGAAAGAGAACTAGGTTTTCTTGCATATTCATGACGCTAAGTCGCGTCGCGAGTGTGCATTTTGTCGCGCGTAGTTTGCAAAATCAGACAAGGATGCAAGAGAAGAAGTAGGAGGAGGAGGAGGAGGAGGAGGAGGAGGAGGAGAAGGAGGAGGAGGAAGAGGAAGAGACGCCGTTAAAATCAGCGGCGCGTCGAGTTGTCGCGACTCTTCGCGCGATCCCTTCGGGTGATCCCGTTATTTCCGCGCGGGTGACGCGTTCGTTCCCTATTAATCCACCATCTCCGCTTGTCGTTCAGCCCGATCATCATCCGCAACGCGTTCAGTCTCCGGATGCTGGCTCGTGATAATAACGCAATTTGAGTCGCATCCCAGACATCTTCGCGCCATATCGAGCGATTTTACGGCCGTTAATTGGTACGTTCGGTGCCGGCGCTGTCGGCTTGTATATCTTTCTTCGTTTTTTCGCTCTCTCGTTCTCTCTCTCTCTCTTTCTCTTTCTCTTTCTCCCTCCCTCCCCCCTCTCAGCCTCCGACATCTGAAGAGGTCCGATGTCAGGCTGATGGATGGGACGCAGTCGTGTGCATAGCCGAGAATGCCGTTCGATATTAGTTCGTCGACCTCGTTTGAGACCGTCGACGATGTGGGAATGCTCGAGGAGAGTCTCGATATTCATCCGATGTGAAATATCGCGGGTGGATGCTCCCCAGTTAGCGATCGGCCCGATAATGATCACTTTGATTTAATTCCGCGCGACACGGACTTCCCTTCCTTTTTACGACATTTGACTCATCGTCAACCTTCGGGTGTGAGGCATCTCGTACGGAGGAACGCGCGTTGGCGCATCACGTGCGCCGTCGTACTTTCCTCGAGACGTCGTCGACTGCGAAATGCGCGCTCTCAGATCAATTTCTCGCGCGCTTCATGACTCGCGTCTGGCATGACGTCGCGGCATTAGTCTGCGTGAAATCGCGACCCGAGCGATTTCTCATGGTCGGCGCGAGATTTCGCGGAAGAAGACCGGTCGCGTCGGCTCTCTCATAGACAGCGGCGCGATGTAGACAGACGCAATGTTTGCGGACACTTATTGATCGCGTAAATACGTCGACGAGGCGATATTTCCAATGGCAGTAGACTGGGCGCGAGATTCCGTCGCGTCGAAATTTATGTGAAACTCCAAACGAAGCGCGCCCCGTACACACATACACACACACACACACACACACACACACACACACACACTTACGCGAGTGAATCCAAGTTTTGCTTTTGACATTTGTCGACGATATCGTGCTTTATTTGTCCCCCGGTGCCGCCGCTTGCGCGCATCGCGGCCACCGTTTTTGCATTCAGCCACGACTTCGGGAACGGCGCGATGCGCTTTCTTTCGGATAAATCAATATGCCGGCGCGCTGGTAAACAAGTAAATCAACGCCGGAGTAACGACGCGCGACATGGAATTGCGCCGATCGACGATCGCGCTCGCGTGTCTCGGGTATTTCGAGAGAATATGATTTGGCCTAACACACGCGTGCGTGCGCGTTCTGCAGGATGAAATTCACTTTCCACGCGAGGAACACTCCACGAATGCCGAGGTGCTTGAGAGATTGAGTCGTAGGTGATTGTTTCGGCACATGAAGAGCGTGCGGTACCAAAATGTCGTGCGAGCCGTAAGCAGTCGCGAGAGTCAAATAAATGGTCTTATATTGGAGAATTTTGAAAGAGTTGAGCTTTCCGATTATTTAGTGCTCTCGTCGCCTTGGATCTTGTACGCACCGATCAAGGATTTGTCGAGAAACAATCGATCCTTCGAGGGAAGTGAAATGCGTCTTAATGGAAGGAAAACGAGAACTACCGGAGAATCCGCCGTCGCGGACTTCTTCTATTATCCCTTGACATACGAACGACGTCTCTGGGAGACGTCATTTGTGTTATTTATGTCATTTTAGACATTCACGTCTCCGAGACGCCAAGAATTATACGCTGATTATTGTATTCATTTTATTATTGTTCATTAATCTTGTTTATTAATACTGTTTTATGATACTTAGCAATGTAAATATTCTGTTTCTTGTATAACTTATATAACTTTGAGTTGAGCTATATTAAATGATACGCAAAGGGGGGGGGAATTAAAATTCTATATTTCTACGCGAAACATTCAACCTTCGCGGGAGCAGAACGAAATCGGGAGAACGCGCGAGTCGACCTCGCGACCGCGTGAGCTCCAGCGCCGGAACGCGCGGCCGCGAGAAATTCGGAGTGTCGCGTTATCGGGATCCCCGAGGATAAAGGAGCGTAATATGAAGCGGGCGAATCCGATCGATGCATCGTACTCTCAATGTGCCGTACACAACATGCACACACGCGTGCGTGCGCTATCAGCGCGTGAATTTGTACACACGAGCGAGAGAGAGAGAGGGGGAAGGGGGAGACCCTTGATTTTCTCCCACCCTCCCCTCCTCCCCTTGCCCGCTGGGTCCACACAGTCGGGCGCTCATTATTTGCCGACTCGCCTATTCACGCCTCCATACACGCGACACGTCGATTTAACGGGCGGCCGACATTTCGATCGGCGTCGTTTTCGCAGCGGCGCTCCTCGATTTATTTATCTTAGGGAGGACTTCGCGCCAGGGGGGTGGTTTGTCATACTCGTGCGGTGGCGGTCCAACGGCGTCGTATCCCGTCGCGTTGGCGTCGCCACGCGTGTACTTGGTGTTTCGCAGAGTTCGCGACAGATCGTGCATACGGAAAATATTGCAGCTTCTTTTTCTTCTCCTCTTTCTTGTTTTTATTTATTTATTTTTTTTTTAATACAAATTCCCTTCAATTTCATTTCATTGTTTCACCGTGCTCCCTAGCGCAGGAGTGGACTTTTCAGTAGAGTTTGTACAACATAGCAATCTTTTTAATGAATATAGAGAATTTTTTTAACAACAGATTTCAGCTTCCATGACACAGGTGGAACGGCAGGATAATAAATTACGGTGGAATGTCGATATATACCCCGGCTACAAAATTCTATAGAGATTTTTAATAGAATAACATTCTCTGCATACAACAAACAAATAATCTGCCTCTTTGCGAAAATGAAAAATAATAAAACAAAATGCGAAATTCGCGCTAGCAACATGAACCCCGCGCACTCCCTTCTCTCTCCACGGTAGTCAGCGTGACATAGATATAAGTACTTTTTCCATCAGCTTTTCAATTTTCTTATAAAGAAATTTTCGTTTGTGATTTCAAGCGAGTCTCGCGTCAACAAAATCTCGTCCAATCACAGTTTCACCCCTACGGTTTACATTAAAAATTCGTAACGCGAGGGAAGAAGCTTCCTCTCTCTCTCTCTCTCTCTCTCTCTCTCTCTCTCTCTCTCTCTTTCTTTCCTGTCCCCGAATTTCGGGATTCTATGCGAATCTTAGCGGAGCACCCCGTATAAGGGAAACCGTGCCAGGTTGGTGCCGGGTGCGATGCCGGGACGCAATTGGAGAGCAATCGACTGAACGACACGCCGCAAATCAAACCGTAGCCGCTCCACCCTCCTCGGCCGCTGCGTCGCTCGCGCTACCCCTTTCGCTACCCCTCGCAGCGACCTACGGTCGCGCCAGGATCCGCCGGCAGCCTTTCGCGCTTGCCACCTCCGCCCGTGTGTGTCCTCTCAATTTGAATCGGCGCTCCTCCGCTGCGCTCAGGCGCTTCCGGCAGCTGCTGCGACCGATGCATCACCTCGGCGCGGGACGTTTCACGCGCGCGTCGCTGTTAATTGCATCGATTGTTTTCGCCCGGTCGGTCGCTCGATCGATTGTGCGACACCAGCGAAAAGTCACTGGATAAACCAAAGAGGATTAGACAGAGGAGCGGTCGCGACAACGACGATAACGCGCGACGGTCGCCGCTACTACGCTCGCTCGTAGACTCACAGCGCTCGGAAATAAATGCGCGCGATTGTCCGATATCGGCTACATTTTCCTATTCTCGGTAATTTCCGCCGACGGTAGATTTTTTGCGACGGTGCACTTTACTTCAACTCAATCGATAGATATTTGATGCGCGACGTATAATCGTGACCCGGATTCCGCTTCTGTCGGCTGAATGCGATCGACCGGCTAATTTCCGGATCGGGTCATATCCGGTAGCCTGTAACTTGCGTTCGCGCGTACCGCGCGCCCGGCCTTTAAAATTACCGCATTAGAATGGCGGCACGAGTTGACATGTTTAATTCATGCCAGCCGGCCGGCCGGCCGGAATTCGCGTAAGCTCGCGTCGCGAATCCAATTGCCGATACATCGGTTTTGTTAATCGCCCGGATTAGTCGCGGGCGCTCCCTCTCCTTTGTATGCAAGTTCCAGCTCGTCCAATTATTTCCGCGTAACCGTGTCGCGCTCCTGACACGTATCCTGCGCATTGCATATTCCGTTGTGCCGCTGATCGGATCGATCGGTTTTAATTTCGCGCTTACGCTCGCCTTCTCTCACCCGTCGCCGTCGTAAATCATCGGACCGGGCCGCGGGTGGATGATGCCGTCGGCGACGGCGACGCTGTACCTTGACCTCGTCGCACTGATTCCGAACGTTCGCCTTCCCGCGCGCTGTCGCAAAAGTCGCGTCTGATTCCGTTCTCCAGGACGCGTTCCTGAAAAATTGAGGAACCCACGAGGAGAAAGCAGGTCGAGAACGCTGGAGAAGCGGAAGGTGAGATCTGTCGGGGGGAATTTAGAAATTGTAGAAAACGACGAACGCTGCGTCTTTAGCTCATCTTTTATCGTCGACTCCCCATCAATATTTATTCCATCCGCCTGGGCCGCGCGAGTGGAACTTTTCATCCGTACATTCACGAGTTACCGAATTATTCATTAACAATGTAGACCCCAGACGAAACTTTCGACCGTCGCTCGAGTTCTCTCCATCTCGTGTTCGAGCCGCGTCTTCTAACTTCGATCCTGTCCAGTCGTCGTTCCCTTCGACGCCATCAGTGATCATTCGGTACGGAAGGAGAGCGAGAGGGAAAAAGGGAGCTGTCCTCGCGTCAGCGGGCGGTGGTGCATCGCTCGGAACGCCGGAGCTCCGGCCGCGTAAAACGCATCTTGTTAATCTCATTGCACAATTACGTCGCAAACAGCAGCCGCGCCGCGGCAAACATCGGCTCGGACCGCGCGATTGCGAGGGATTAAACCATGCAGGCCCCCGGTGCGTTCGGTGCCGAACTCGTCGATGATTTCCGCGCGTGTACACGCCGGATTGACTTACTATTTGCGGCGTATCGGCCGATGCGCCGCGCCATTGTCGCCGTTAATTGAAACGATCGTTTGCAGATCCGCGGTCGATCCCTGGTCGGAGGTTCAGCGGCCCGCCCTCCCCCTCCTTCTCTGCCTCCTCCTCCTCCTCCTCCTCCTCCTCCTCCTCCTCCATAACTCCCTCCCCCCCGCCGCCGCCGCCACGTGCCTCTCCGTCGGCCAACGGTCGCACATGCGTGTTGCCGTTGCATGTGCAGGTGCACACTACTGGCGTTTTCGCCGCGTCCTCGCTCGATCAATGATCTTGATGAAGCGCGCTCGTCTCTGCTTCCGCGGTCGCGAAAAAGCGGCGAACTGCGAGCGCTCCGCGAGAGCTGCGCAACGAATCGCTGGCGGAGGATTCGCCACGGCGAACGGAGCGAGAGGAAAAGTTTCGCGCGTGCGAGGTCCTCGGCTCCTCTCCGTGGCCCTCTTTGTCTCTCTCTCTCTCTCTCTCTTTTTCTCTATTTTTTTCTCAATCAGTGACTTTAAACACCCTCTACTTACCTATTCAACATAGAAAAACGAGCTACTCGATAGTTTTTAAACGTGATATTTTCCCCAACTTACTTGGAGATTACAATGGGAAATTACCGTTGAGTGACTTGTTATCGCTTGGGTAATATCTGCGATGACACATCGCTTCGTTGCACTAATGAAGCGTGTAAAATTGTTTTCGACAATCATTGTGCGCTTTCGTGCAGTCTCGCGCATCGTCTCCCGTGCTGACCATTGTGCCGATCTTCTTGTTCCTTCTCGTTCAATTCAGTAGATGAATAATCTATTCATCTACTGAAATAATGTATTCATTTACTTCGCTGTATTCATCTAAATGTCTTAGTTACCTTCTTCTATTGAACTTAAATTCTAACATTTTGTCCACGTTTCATTATCTGTTGTTTTAATAATATACTTACATACTTTTATGCAGCTGATACACGGAGAAAATAATGTCCGGTGAAAGAAACTAATTTTTTGCTGAAATATGAACGATTCAGAAATTTCGATTGGAAATACCAGAATCCTGTTTAAATTGACCGGAAATCTGTATTATTCAGTCTGATTGTCATCAGATTGACAACCTCTGATAACTTCAACCGGAATTTCTGTATCGTTCATATCTCATCACAGAATACCGTTTCACTCAACCAAACATTTTCCTCTGTGCTTCTTTATATTTGCATGCTTCGCATCAGCATACAGCCGTGTTTAATTTCTTCAGCATACCTTCTGCATACCTTAAGGAATATTTGCATCCCATCAACTAATAAACTCTGCTCTTTTTCCCTCTCTATTATGACAAACTGCGAGAGTGTTGACGCTCGCTTGCAAGCGAGCTCGCGTCAGCGGTGATTCCGATTGTTCGATAATGATAACACGCGCGTAATTAAATGGCGTCCTCATTCGCGC
Source organism: Harpegnathos saltator (assembly GCF_003227715.2). Taxonomy (NCBI): domain Eukaryota; kingdom Metazoa; phylum Arthropoda; class Insecta; order Hymenoptera; family Formicidae; genus Harpegnathos; species Harpegnathos saltator. The sequence continues at coordinate 596,300 of NW_020230280.1, forward strand.
CGATGAGGTCGGATAAGGTCCTTAGCGCGCCTCGCGGAGGACACGCGAGGTTGGATCACGGCGAAATTCCGCGCGCGCAAACGTCGAGCCTGAGCTCGTCGTCTGAGGATTCGCCGTCCGAATATTTCCCGATAATTGTAGAGTTAATCGGCTATGCCGATGACGTCGCGGAAACCGTCGCTACTGCCGGCCACGACGCATCCGCACGGCTGCACGGACGCAACTCGTGACGCAACGACGCTGACCGTTTTTGCCAATTTATTTGAACAACGGAACCGTGGCCGATATTTTCGATCGAATAAATTTCACCGTAAAAACGGGCAGAGGCGGAGTTGGCGGTTCTCGGTGGCGCATACTTCAGTTATACACCTGCGATTCCGAGGACGATGGTGGCTCGCTCGCCGTTGCAGTAGCAATCTCGCCCTTAACTCGCGCCCGGCTGGCGCGAAGCGCTTACTCCGCAGGTACAAATTGACTTTTTTCTCGCTCTCCCCACCGCGAGACGTGCCTGATTGCTGAAAATGCAAAATAAACGGTAGCGCGGCTATCCCGACCTCAATCCGCGGCCCATCCTTTTCCGAGACGTTGGCGCGCGCGATGAAATGGGCGTTTCTCTTTGTTCGCGGATTCATTCCGCCGGAAACTTAATTTTCCCACGTTTCCACCCGGCCTCGCGTTACCTCGCGCCTGCCGCTGTAACGTCGTTATTCTCGGGGAAACAAAGCGCTATCGCTGATAAAGAGGTCAATACCGATTTCACCCGGAGGGGAATCGACGATAATGTCCTCGTTGAATGGTGGCCCATTAAAGAGCCGCCTCGTTTCGATTCTCGAAAATGCAGAGCGAGCAGCGACTTGGCGCCGGAGTAAATTAACCATGACGTTGATCGTTATTTATGGCTGTTTCTGCTCGCGGGAAAAAAGTGCCGGTTGGCACTTCCTCACTCGTCGGATGTTGCCGTGGAATATAAGCGTCGCGCCAGTTGACGCTTTCTGAAGGAAATCGAATGCCGCTATCGCGAAGCTTAAAAGGACTGGAGTGTAATATTGTTTGTCTCTCTCTTTTCTTCTCGTTCTCTCTCTCTCTCTCTCTCTCTCTCTCTCTCTCTCTCTCGTTTTTTTTATTTCGTTCAGCATTCCTACTCGTCTTTCTTCTCCTCTTTGTCTCTCCGCCTTTCTTAACGCACCTCGTTCACGAAAGCTCTCCTTTGCCAACGAGATTTACACTACTCCATTCTCCGTTCTGCTGGTGAAGCCCTTTTAAAACGCTTGAACTAGATTTCGAGATATAATTGTAGTACTCTACATCGAGCTGAGTTTATTTCGCACAAAATAGGGCAATATATCCGACATACGTAATATTTCCGCCTGCGAGCGCGAGCGCGAGCGCGCGCGCGCGCTAGCGACTGTATTTTCTGTCCCGGCGCGAGAAATACGGTATTTCTGGCTCGCGGCAAAAGAACGAGGCGGACCGTAAAGAGGTTGAAGCGATTTCAAGTAGAACGCGAAGCGTAAACGACCGTTGCATTGGCCAGTGGTCCTTAAGGACGATAAAACACGATGCGTACGACTATCTCGGTGCAAGTCGCGGCGCAGGAGGGCGAGCGGAGGGAACAGCGATGCACCAGGGTGCGCACACATGCGCGGGAACGCCGAGAGGGGAGAGAGGAAGAGAAAGAGAAAAAGAGAAAAACGGCATTGCGCTGGGCGATCGTTTGCGCTTTAAACACGGCGGATAGCTCCGAAACCACTCGTTTCGCGGATAATGGGCGCGCGCGCGCGGATCCGGGCGTCGCAATATCGAAGGAAAATATCGGCATAGGTTGTTCGATATTACGCGTTCTCGCGCATCTGAAAGTTCCGCGCTGTTGTTGCCTTTGGAAATGCAACCGACCGCGCGCCGTGCCGTGCCGTGCCGTGCCGTGCCGTGCGAGACATTGTTTTCCCTCCGTTTAGCGTTTTATTGTATTACCGCTCCATTTCGCGGACGAGCGTCTGACGTCCTGCGAAATTCTATTCCGTTCCCAACGGAATGATATATTAGATCACGTGTTTGCACAAAGATATCTACGGCAGCCGCGGGGCGGGTCACCACCGTGAAAACTTGAAACAACTCGTTCGGCTCGAACGCCCTCTAAATAACACATCGCGTCGTGAAACGCGATTTTTCAGTTTCCGGGCCGAACAAATTGTAGCGCGTCAGTCGACAACCTGCGCGCTTCGACAACTTCGCCTCGACTCGACGTCGAGTCACCGCTCGCTCGCTCGTAATCCCGCTCGCTCGCGCGCGTGTTTGCACAGCGAAATGCGAAATTCCTTTTCCGAGGAGTATCTTAACGAGCAAGAAGGACAAGGACGTTGCGTTAACAACCGTCGTGTCCCTCCGTCTCCATTAGCCATTAAGCGAATTACGTTGCGAACTAGCATAAATTATCCCTCCGCAAACGAGAGAGAGAGAGAGAGACGGTCACCTCACGAATCCCTCGCTCTTCTGCGTTTCAGATGTTTTGAGCCCGTACCGCGCGCGCGCTCTCGGAAAGATGAAGACTGCGGTCGGCTGCACCTCGCTCCTCCTGCTCACTCTCGCCGTCAGCGGCGTCGTCTCCGTCGAGTGGAAGCACAGCGCTGTGCTGGACAATAATTTCTTAGTGCTGTGGACGCCCGGCGAGAGGGACGTTACGTTCGAGATCCAAGTGAAGACCCTCGGCTATGTCGGACTCGGTTTCACCAAGGCGCCCGAGTCCGGTCGCGCCGGAGCTGACATGGTCATCGGCTGGGTCGATAACAACGGCCAGGTCCATCTTCAGGTAAGCGGCATCTCTTTACAAAGTATCAAGTAATATCTGGCTTGCCTCCTCGCAAGCGACGGCTCTTTGGCCGTCCTGATTACTCTCGTCTCGTCTCGTCTCACGTCACACGTTGACACGCGTGCGCAACATTTGCTTTACGTTTACGTACGGCAAACGGCCACGCCGTAATATCCGAACTTTAGTTGAAGACCGCCGAAGCTTGCCATCAAGCGTGCTGTGTAGCCCCCGAGATGAGAAATCGCGCAGAATTCGTCGTCCTTCGCGTTACATTCCGTTTCCGGCTTTCGGGACGCCGCTGTGAACACGACGGCGATGTTCCGATTAGAATTCCCGTGAGAAAAACGAGCGTTCTTCGACACTTACTGTCACGTACAATTTGCATCGCCTATTTTCCGCTGTTCCGCTGTAAGAGCGCTCTGGGAGATCGCGAGAGAGCTCGATTGGTCACTGGTCGATTGTCTCAGGACAAGCGTGTTCACGAAGCTATCGACGAGAGAGAGATAGCGGTCGTCCGTGCTTTGGTAATAAAAGAGCCAAAAGTATTGTACGCGGTAAAGTGTTTTTAGCGGGCCGATTCCGCCGGTTCTCGAGCGATCACTGCAAGTGGAAATAGTCAGCGCGTACTGCGCGTGCATTAAAGCTCACCGATATTTAAATCAGCCGCGGCCGCAAAGTGCCGCGGGCTTGCGGCGAGGAGCGGGGCGGGTGGGCGGGCGAGAGTAATCGAGAATAATTATTTCCGTGCTACTGATCGAGTGGAGTTCCTCTTTGAATATTGTAAAGTCCGCCCTGGCACGCCAACATCGGCGATGGAACGCGCTTAATGGTAGTCATTCGAGAGATAAGTAATGGCTCTCCCGTTTCGATCAGCGCATCGGATAGTTATCAATCATGCCCACTAAAGCCAGCAGCCTGTCATTACGCGTTCTCCTCATTTTGCACGACACTCGCTGCCCGGACTCGTCCTCTCGCCGGGGACTACTCGCCCGCGGAGATGATTGCCGTACGTAATTTTTCCGCGAAAGTGCGCTTCCCGTAACTCGCTCTCGTTACCCCGGTGCCGCTAATCTCTCCGTCGCGAGTCATCCACGGGGATCATAAAGCAAATGGGCTCGCAGTTTATACCGCTGGAGCGCCACGCTCGTGTGCGTTGCCAGTGTGGTGATCTTTGAGAAACACGCGGCTCATTGTGCTCACGGAATGTATTTAGGCTCTCTCCGTTAGTCGCGATATTTTTCACCCATGAATGCTCGCAATGCATCTCAGATACATAAATCTTCCCTTTATCCTCTTCGTTTCTCTCGATATAACTTTTTTTTTTTTCTTTCAATTAGCACTCGATTAACAGCGAAGAGCAAATTGCATTAGATTGCATAGAAAATCCTCGAGGCCGCGCGACGACGGCGATACATTGTAGCACGAACGCGTATTACCTATTGGATGTTGCGATTAACGGAGAGTTACTTTTTATTAATTCTGCGTGTCAATATTTTGCATCCCCGCCCTGCAGGTTCCATTAAACTTGAAAAAATCTTCGAGTACAGAAAAGAGGGCGCTCATATACTCGTGTGAGATTCATCCGGCATTCGATCGGCGTTTTCAACAGTACGCCGCCACGCACTTGATATTTATTCTCAAATTCGGCAAACAATACGTTAATTATGCAACATATTCAGCTACAGGTGGAACGTGATAAGCAAATATTAAATAATCTAACAAACAACGAGAGTAAGTGGGTAAATAAAACGGGGTGAATGCGTTCCTCTTTCACGCAATCTCTTTGTCGTTGCATTTATTAATGTCAGGAGGAGTTCGAGGGGATTTGGAGTTTCAAAACAGATGAGAGACACAAGAGCCACAAATCTCGTCGCCGACGACTGCATCCCGCCCGTCCTGTAATCCGTCCTGGAGTCAGCTTCCGGTCGTCATCGTGGCCAGGCGCTCAATGGTGTCGCGCGAAAATACGAGCCGCTCGGAGACGCGGCGTCAATTAGCGACGGCCGTCCGTCGGCCGACGACGTATTGTCCGATTGTACGTATTGTCCAGTGCGATGCGACGTTCCCTTTCAGTGCAGACGCGATTGTCCTAATTAATTCGCAATTAATAAGTTGGTAATCCGAGTCGACCTGATCTCGGGTGTCCTGAGGCTGCAGAGAGATCGTGATTTCTCGGCCACCGTATGTAACCCGTCACTAATCGACGCGCTACACACTCGGCGATTGTCGGGGCGATGGCGTAGCCCTTTCTCGCCTATTGTTTTGGTACTCGCGTTTGTCCTTGATCGAGTCATTGCGTCTCGAGCCGAGACAAGGCACGCACGCACAGCCAGCGCTCCGCGGAGTGTTGTGCGTATCGTGTTGCGTTGTATACAATTCCCGTCCCGGGCGATTGCAAACATCTGCGAATCCGGCTATCGAAATATTTAACCGCGCGTCTCCGCATCGCATTGGTTAACTCTTGTTCCTCCGCTTGAATCACATTTGCTGCGCGAGTGTCGGTGTTAGTGAGTGACTGTCCGGAAGCACGCAGGAAGGATGCAGGCAGGCCACGCAGGACGGTGGATGCAGGACGCCGGGACGTGGGTAGCGACACGTTGCTTACATTCAGGTGCGTGAAATAGTTTGTTACGTAGAACGTTTCCGATTTTAGCACGTTGAGCTGCGTGACTGCCACCACGGTGACCGGTATTATCATATTTCCGTGTCTCATTAAATTACACACACACACACAGAGTGTAATTAATTGCGTTTGAAAAATCGGCCGTGCGGCCATGGATAGAGAGCATCATGAATTACAGATATATGCGCTTATTTATTTGTTGCCAATGGTGAAACGGTCATTAGTTGAACTTTTGCGCAATGAATGCAAAGCCGCGCGACACAGTCGATGTGTGTTAATGGACATTCGATGAATATACCGAAAATAAAGAGATATCGAAATTTAGTCTACTCTAAAACCGTCATCCACGATTCATAGCCCGTTATTATTTGATAAATAATAATAACTTCATAAATCTCTGATTGTTTAGCTGTATTTGTTTTACACGCGAGGGACACGTTGATCTAAACAGTCGATTAACGACACATAAATATAAATGTATGATTAATTACGCTCTCAATCAGAGATTTTAAATAGTTTATAACTATCAATACTAGTCCACACGCACCTCGTGCCGAGATTTGTATCTTCACTTTCTAACTGTGCAAATTTTAAAAGCTTCCGATTCTACCGAAGTAACTTCAACGATAAAGAGGGAAAAAGACGATTATAAATAAAGAAAGCGCGTTTTATTTATTCATTATTCCACTCGTTGCCCATTTATTTGATATCTCTTCACAACAATACTCTATCGCAATTGAGTACGTTACATAATTAATACGTTGTTTATTGAAATCAGGTATAAATGTTAAATGCAGTCGGAATATTGATATGTAATCGAGTATTAAATAATTCTCGAATAAGTGCGAGTTTTTTCGAGCTTTATTGTGGAAAAGAAATCGTAATAAGTAGAAATTGATAGCATCAAGGCAGGCAAACAACCTATTAATTTTTATTGCTATATCTCACGCGACCCCTCACTGATCCTTCAAGTTGCGGGATCAACGTAGATTCATAATTTCGGCTCAGATCGCGAAACACATATCCGGAGGGCGAAGGGTGTATCTTCGATCACCTTCCGACTGTCCGGATGAGACCGAGCGACCGAGTGAAAAAAAATTGCGGTCTTTTGGTAAACGAGACAGGTCCGCTGGGACGGAATGTTCTCAGTGCGAGCGGGAATTAATGGTTATCATTTTTTAATTATCTCGCGACGCGTAGAGACTCCACACACTCGAGGTCGGTTCGTTACGCATTACGTAACCGCCTGCGACTCGGCATCGTCGTCGCCGCCGCCGCTGCCGCTCGAGGAAAAGGGAGGGAGGGAAGAAAGAAAGAAAGAAAGAAAGAAAGAGAGAAAGGAAAAGAGAGCAAAAAATGAAGGCGAAGGGAAAAAACGCAGTCGCGCCACCTCTCTTTCACGTTAATGATCGCGCAAGCTCCGACTTGCGCGTTCCGCCATTTAATTTCGCGATAGCAAAACCGAGGTCAGCAAACTTGCTCGGATATATATCACGAACTGTCCGCACTGCGGTTGGATCCGACGCCGTCGTAATAGTTCGGAGTTAATACCGGCGCATATGCGACGCTGCGCGACGACGCTCGATGGGCTGAGGACGAAGGGCTGGGGTGAGGAGAGAGTGTTGGCTCTTTGAATAACAAGACGTCATTCAAAGAGACGCCCGCGCGCTCACGGCGCGGCCGAAGGCAGCGTGAGAGCAGGAGAAGTTCTCGGCGCGTAATCTAGTTCGCGCGCGATTTCCTCGTGAACACAGCCTCGCGTCGCGTCGCGTCGCGTCGCCCGCCGGAGTGTGTGTTCGCGCACGGGGCTTTATTTCTCGGGCGTTTTTCAAATTTAAAACATCGTTAGTCGCGCGTCTGAGCGTGATGCCGCTCTTGGGCGACCGGACGCGAGGGGGATCCTGCGCGCTATATCCAGCCATCCCCTTTCATTAGCGTTACGCGGCCGTTGACAGTTCCCGCTGTCGGTCGTTCTACAAACGTGGTCGAGTGGATAGATGTGTGCTGGTTGGTTGGTTGGTCGGTCGGTCGGTCGCTTGCTCGGTCGGTCGGTCGGTCGGTTGGTCTTCTTCTTCATCTTCTCTTTAATGCTTTTTTCCCCGCGTCATATCTCTTTCGCGAAGCGCACCAACTGAATCAACGGGAGAGAGAAAGGCCGAGTAGAGTAGAGAAGCCGTTGGTCGCGCAGCGCGAGCTTTTTGCGTCATATTTTTATCGAGCACGCCGCGAAATGCTCATTTCGCTTGGCCATTATTTCCCGGTTATTCCGCGCATAGATTTATCAGCGACTACTTTGCGCACGGCTTTTCGCCGCGCGCGCGCGCGCGCGCGCGCGTCACGTCAAAAGAACCCCGTCCCCGTGCGCGAGCGGGCGTTCTCTCTCCCTCTGTATATTTAGGCGTCAGCGCGGATGTAATGCCATCGCGTTGTTGAGAATTTCTCTCACTTTCTCTCACGCCGGGATTATGATGCGCGTTACAATACTCGTCACAATGCTGCTCCTGAAATCGAAGAATGTTGCGGTAAAGTCGTTCGAGCTGCGCCCGTAAGAGGCGCACACGCGCGTTAATGACGCGGCAATTTCAACGTTTCGCGCCTTTATACGGAAATAATACACGCAGGTCCTTGATAACTTTACGACATTTAACACCTTTTCTGATGTTTCTCCCCCGTCGGTCCTTAGAACCGGGTCCTTAGAAAGAAGATACGGAGGAAAATCTTGTCTTATTCATCTTGAGACCCGTCTTGAAATACTTGGAGCTCGCGAACGGATCCGCTCGTGTTTACGCGATCATGATTGGTCGGTCGCGGTGCGTTTGCATCACAGAGACCTCCCGGCCGTTTGTCGCAAAATGGAAACGCAGCCGGGAGGGGATGCGATATAGGAAAGCAATCTTCCGCGACGAGTACCGTGAAGGTCGGCCACGCGTAGGTCGGCACCTAGGTACCTCCACTACGTCAGTGTTTCCCAAATAGCGTACCCGTAACTCCGAGCGAAAACGGAGAACACAATCTTCCCTTCCCAGCTCCCCGTGCAGCGCGAATCTCACGTCACGTTGGTTCTCGGCCAATTAGTTTCGCCACGCTTGCCGCGATAACGTCGCGATTACACATAAGTTCGGCGAATGACAAATTGCCAAGAGTTGCGACTCGATTGCTGTTCCGGTACGAATCGCTCCGCACGATCCACGATGGCGGTACACGGCGAATCGATCGCATCGGCGGGCCGGCTGGCGAGCGGAAGAGCTGGAATTACGGGCAGCGCGATATCAGGAAAGAGAAGGTAAGGCGGTATTCGAGTCTCCTCCGTTGAAGTCGCGCAATTACGCGCACCGCGCGACGTCTGGTCGTGTTCCGAAGGGGCCCGGTCGCCGTATTAAATTGGGAAACACTGCTATCTGCGTGGATAGCTATAGCTGTGGAGAGAGAGAGAGAGAGAGAGAGAGAGAGGGAGGAGAGGAGAGCAAAGGAGAGGAGAAAAGGGGAGTCGGTCGGTCGGTCGTCGGGTTGCAGATCGCGTCCGTCTCGCGTGTCCGCAATTTTTCCGGCAGAATCGTTGCTCGTCCGTTCCATAATGCATGCCGCGCACCGCGCCGTGCCGCGCAATGCTCTATGCGATGCAGCCGCGTCGCCGGACGTTCTCATACGTTGTGAAAAGAGGAGCCGATGGGGGGGACAAGGAGGAGGAGGAGGAGAAGAGAAGGAAGAACAGACGAGTCGAGTGCTAGCCGGACGAGGAGAGAACGAGAGAAAGAGCCTGGCGTCGTCCAATGGGAGCGAGAAGCTTTTTCGTTATGATCGTAATCTTAGAAGCAGACCAGCCGCGGGCATCCGGACCAGCCGGGCGACTGCCGCCGCCGCTGCTGCGCTCGATTTCTTGCTTGCCCCGCAGCCGCCTCCGGTCGATACGCGCGACTTTAATTCGCCACTTGCGTAGGCGATAGGCGTACGCGCAATCCACCCGCGACCCGGGAATGCGCCCGAGAGAGAGAGAGAGAGAGAGAGGGAGGGAGGGTCGGTTGGAGTGTTTGTCCGCGTAATGAGCAAGATCACTCTCCGATCGAGTGCGCTGTGCAGCGCGTCGCACGTGTGAGACGCGCATCTCGAAATCGTCGACGAGTGATGACCGGCCGTCATCGATCGAGTGCGGTGTCCCTTTGTCCCTTCGTCGCATGCATAAAAGTGCAATTAAATTCGCACGCGTAATAAAACCCCCACTAAGAGGAAAGTATATGACACTTGGAACTATAATGATATAGTAACTAAATGATATAGTCCGAAGTATCATATTTATAGTAAGTATTACCATAATATCGGTAATAATTACGATATAGGCATAGCATAACCAACCATGTAATATTTTTACTAAGAATTATAGTAAGTTAAAGTAAAATTATTGTATGGATACAAATATAAAATGGTAGGTAAAGTAACTCTTTTATATAGTCAATATTACCAGAATATTTGTTAAATAATGACAGATGTATAACTATATGAATATTAAATCTCACTATATTTGTGAATGAGAAATTACCATATATGTGGTAAAAGTAACTAAACAATTACTTAAGACAATCATTGACTATATATTTGTGTTTATTCTACTATATTTTGCAGGTTCCACAAACTATAAAAATATGGTTGACGCCAAAATGAATTATAAAATATAGTGAGATTATTGTTAATTCAACTATATTTTTCTATCAGTGCCTCCTGCGCACTGTTACGTTCCTAACATATCTCCGTATCTTTCCAGCCGTAGTCTGTTTACCTATGTCCCGAACATTCCTATCCCTTTTCAAATATTGCTTTATGATCATACCAACTTTTATGACCCCATCCCTTCTTTTTTGATAGTAGTTTTCCTCTAAACTTGTCACGAAATCGTCAGTCTCCAGTTGTCTTCCTTCCCGTAAGGAACACCTCCCGTTCCTCTCGTAGCATATTCCTCTCGCAGCGTATATTTAAATATATACACATATATTCGAATAAACTCGTCTCTCTATAAAAAGTGTCTCTGCCCTATTCACGAAGAAATTCTTATAATCATTACGTTTCGAACGTAACGTCGGAACGTAACAGCACGCGCGTGTCTAAAACGATATGTCGAGATCGAAAATCTTGATCCCGCATCGGGCGCGTATAGTCATTCGAGCTACCCGACTGTTTTGCATAGTAAATTCGTCCGTCGCCAGACACGCGCTGACTGTTTGTTGAATAAATGATATAGCCGGCAAATACCGCTAGTCGCAGCGCGCACAGCCGCGAAATTCGCGCGCGTAACGGGAATAACGGCTGCGAGAGGAGCACGACGAGGGGCAGGCGAAGAGAGAGAGAGAGAGAGAGAGAGAGAGAGGAGAGAGAGAGAGAGAGAGAGAGAGAGAGAGAGAGAGAGAGAGAGAGAGAGAGATAGGCAGAGAGACAAAGAGGGCCGGCGGGGAGGGGGAGCAAGGGCGAATATGGCAAATAACTGGATGAATTAATAAAGTCGGCGCAACAGGGGCGAAGAGGGTGTATCGCTAAATCATAGAAGACTCACGGGATTAACCGCGTGCGGGCTCGCTTGCGCTTTGCGAGCGCGAAATAAAGCGCGAATTGCGCATCCGCCGCTTCAAGCCGCTCGCTCGCTCGCTCGCTCGCATAATCCTCCGTAATGCGTCGGTAGATTGCATTTTCAACGAGGCCAAATAATTGCGTCCAATTGCGAGATGTTTAATTCGTTACGTTCCTCGCGTATTGTTTTGCGGCTTGTCGAGCGACAGGCGGGCGCGCAATATTCGCGAACAGCTTTATTAAAATATCTCGCGCGACTCTCCCTCGTGGCAGACGTTCTCCTTCCCCTTCCCCTCCCGCCTCTTCCTCGCCCTCCCACTCACCCTTGGGTCTGGTTGTTGCCTTGAACGGTAGCGGCGACAACTCTTGTCGTCGTCGATTTGTACGTATCGTCGCACTTTTGCTCGAGCACGGCACCGCACCGCACCGCGCCGCGCGCGTTTTAATAAAGCAGCGCAGATACCGTCGACGATGGGACGGTTTAACGCGCTCTTCCGCGCGGTCGATGCCATCACGCCGAGCTATCGCGTCCCCTCGCCCCTTCGCATTGACGAACTGTGCGCTCGCTTGGCGGCGAGCGCGGTGAGAAACGTTTGATACCTTTGTGCCGTGTGCAAAGCCCCCGGTATCTTGTTTAGTGCGGAAACTTGCTTTTTTCCCGCTGTTAAAAGAGTAATCGCGAACGCGCGTGTGTGATAGACACGGCCGTGTGTGAAGCGCGGCGGGGCTTACGCGAAGCAGAAGTCGGAGACTACAGGGACATAGAAGCACGTGTTACCCCCCGGACGTCACACTCGCGTGTCGCACTCGCGCGATCAATGACTGTATTTATCGCCCTACGGCGATCGTATCTATAGCACGCGAAGCGAGAGCTAACCGCCGCCAAATGGATCATAGTTACGATCGTAAGAAACTCTGCTCGCTCTCGCGTTCTACGTATGGATAGTGGTATGAGAGTCCTCTCTCTCTCTCTCTCTGCGCGTATCTCAAGTTAAATGTCTCTTTCCGCATCATACCCTCGCGGGTTAAAAGTTGCCGGTTAGTTAACCCTATCTAGATCACGAGCCCAGTAACGAAGTTCGGTCAGCTGCGCTTTCCCAATCGCGACTATAATAAACTAGCTTCCCCGGCTCACTCGTCCGGCGACTCTTCCTCGTCTTTATGACTATACAATGAGCGGAGAAAACGGCGGATTTAGCAAGTTGCGGCTAAACCCGCGAACTGCTGACTCTCCCATTGACCTCCTCTCTTTCCCTCTCTCTCTCTCTCTCTTTTTCTCCTTTCCTCGTGCGCGCTCGAAATCAACCTTCAGAGTTTGGTAGTCCCCGGACATTATCCACTCGCCCGCGGACGGTCGACGGAGCGAGCGAGCGAGCGCGCGCGCGTGAAGGGTTAAATCACCTTTTGCGACCGGCGCGACACGGGGTGCGGCGACGTAGGAAAAACGAGAAAATGATAAAAGCCCCGCCGGCGCGACGTCCTTGCGTAAAAATGCTAACGATGCATCTGCATACGGCGGCGCGATGCACCGTGCTGCGGAGAACCGTGTGGGAGAGAGTGAGAGGGGGAGGAGGTTGGAGACGGCAGGCGGGAAGAATAAGGGTGGGAGGAAGGGAGAGCGAGCGCAGCGGGGTGAAATGACTGCGCGAGAGCGGCGGCTATTCCCAAGGCACTGCTGCCATGGGATTCCCCCCTTCTCCTCCTTCCCCCCCCCCACGCCCCGCGATGCGATTTTAGCCGAGGCAAATAGGATTCAGCGTAAATGCAGTCACGTGTACACGCACGCGCGCGCGTGTGTATGTGTGTGTGTGTATTACGTGCGAGCGCGCGTATGCGTATTCTCATGCTCGCGCGCCGCTGTCGCGCGGCACCGTTTGAACCCTCCGTCGTCACCCTTTGCCCCCCCCTCCCCCCGTGCGCCCCCTCGGTCGCGTCCGCACCGCAGTGGTGGTAGAATCGCAATGGAAATCCGTGGCGGAGCGAATGCGCGAAATTGCGGCGACTGAGGATCGCCGTCCTCACGATGAGCCTCCGGCCAAGTTGATTCCATCCTACTTGCCGGGTCAGAAGCTCCGGGTGCCGGTGTTATGGCACACGGAATGAACTCCTGGGATCGCGTCGCGCCTCGTATGCCCAGGAGGAATTTCTCCGTAGCGGCTGCTGGCGTCCCGGAGACTTCCTCCCGTCGCCCCTTCCTTCCCCTTCACTTTTCTTCCCTCGGCCTTTTATCGCCGTGTAACGTGACCGAGTCTCTTAACACGCCGCTTAGCGCGCGCGGGTGCAGACGAGAGCGATCGTCTCAACGACCGCGCTGTTATTGTTTCCTCGAGCTTCATCGAGATGAAGTACTGTTATATACGTCGATTCGGAGAGGAGGGAGAGCGCGCGAGCACGTCGCCGTCGCGTCGGACGCGCAGCAGCTTTGTGCACTCGCCTTGTGACGCGTTGCAGCGGCTCTACAGTGTCTGCAACATATGCAGGGCACGCCCTTGCAAGTGCTGTTAAGATTCTCTAAAGAGCGGGGCATGGCCGTGTTTTGCCATAAGATAACACCTATGAATCATCTGGAATCGCTCGATCGTATCCTCCTCTCATTTTATTGCGCTGCCAAGTGGCGACGCCGCGCGCACGATAACGCCTCGGCTTTTATTTGCAAACTTAATGACGGCCGATTGCCGGTTAACGCGATATTGCAGCCAATCGGAGAAATAATAGCTCTTTGTCCGCTTACACACCACACGCGCGCGCGCGCGGCTCAGGTCTATCTATAGGGACGTTATAGCCGCTGTATAGAACGCAAACTGACGCAAGCCAGTCGGCGATTGAAGGGTTGAACGTAACGACTCTGTTTTAAAGCCGTCGTTGGGGAACTTGAGGAAACGAACCTCCGGGAGTTCAAGGAATATCGACACTTTGCGTTTCGCCTCCCTCGGTTTTCTCCTGAGAGAGTCGCCCGGGCCAACCCTTCGATTGGCGATTAGCATCGCCGAGCGTACGTGCCGTATCGCGTCTTCGCGACGCAAATGTCTCGGAGAAGTTGCCGAGGACCGTGCCACCCAGCTGGACCGGTCGACATCCGGGAGCCAATCGCGCGAGAAGCAACACGAGCAAACAATAGCTCGGCGAAAAGGAAGAGAGAGACAGAGAGAGAGAGAGAGAGAGAGAGAGAGAGAGAGCGGATCGCGGAGAACGGCCGACATCGCGCGCAGCTGAGATAGATCGCGTTCCATTTCGTGAATATAGATCGGCACTTATAACGTATCGCTCGGTTTCTCCGGTCCGGTCGCTCGGCGACTAGACAGAGAGAGAGAGGAAGAGAGAGAGAGAGAGAGCTACTTTCCCGGTAGGTTCGATCCCTCCCGCGATCGGTGGCCTGATACTGTCAAAATCCTCGTACACGGGGCGTGAACGAGCGCTCTGTTGGGACCACTGGAATTATTATCTCCCGACTGCCTTCGAGAAAGCAGCATGTGTGCTTGAGAATTTTTTAACGAGGCCCTCTTACGCTTATTTAGTCTCCCTCTCTGTCTCTCTCTCTCTCTGTCTCTCTCTCTTTCTTTTTCGTCTCGATCGTCGACGTAAGTAGGGAGATACGATGTGCCGAAAAGCGGCGGTATGTATTGACGTCCGAATGAAAGATATCGGGTTCACCTTTTCAGCCATCTGCCTCCTTTGAAAGTGCGGAAAATAGTCGGCCGATCTCACAATAGCCGATCAATTATGAGCTTATAATCCCTTGGCGAGCGCGATGAATGGTCGGTGATTTTTTAACGGGATCTTCGAAATGACTCAGTATTTTCAATTTTCGATGCGTCGGCACTCGATTAAGCGGCTGTAAAATATCGCGGATTGTCGCAGCCGAGTTTCCAATATGGAAATTCGAACCGGCGATTTTCGGCACGAGGAAGGGAAGGGGGAGCGATGGAGTTATTTTAATATTAAATCTTTCCTGATCGCGATTATTCCAGACACGGAATTCATTTTCAAGATCAAGCCGGATCTCGTAGTTTGTCGACAGGATGGGCATAGAGGTGAACTTGGAGTGCCGAATATGGTCTTATGTAGATCGAAAGCGGATAAACTCGATCGACTCGGACGCGCGACTTCTTCCGCGGCGCGAGAAACGGCGATGTTGATACGTCAGCTTTTCTTCGCGGCTTCCTCTAAGAATAGCAGATGGCAGTTTTGTACGTTGATGTCGGTGTCGGACGTCTTTAACTCTTCTTTACACTCTGCTCTCCGTTCTCCCCCCCCCCCCCCGTCTAAATTTTTTTAGCGCCTCACAGAAGCCGTGCGTTCTTCGGTGTCATCGTGGCTCTTGAATAGATTATATATGAGTCAAAGGGAAAGTAAGGCGGCGAACACCGCTGCAAAGTGCTCGCGGGTTCACGAGAAATACAACTCGTAGAAATAATTACGGCTGTCTGGAAGGAAGTTGTTTCTTTCCTCTCGTTCTTGTTCTTCTTTCTCTTCTTTTCTTTTCTTATTTCGCGGAGGGATCTGCTTGGGATGCGATTCCCGTTGCTTCAATAAATAAATAAACAATCATTACCGCGGATTATTATTAAACGACGACATCGATAATGGAGCAATAATTATTACATAATAATAATATGTGCTCACCATATAATAACGTGTATCGTTTCAATTCCGCGGCGTTGATGAATTCGTTGATTATTGTCACTTCGAAACAACGTAATCTCCCCGTTGCGAACCGGCATAAAATATTTATGCGTGCACGCGCGCTCGCGGGAGGGGACTTCGTTCCGGACATTAATATAAAATTATCGGGAAGCGGCGTGCGATCGATGAAACGCGATTAAAAATGTATCCGCGAGTGTACTCGCACGCGTGCGAGCGAGCGCGTTATCGACCAGCCGTGCCCCAATACGCCGGCAAATAATTCTGGCATACATAATTCGGCTCAATTATCACAATTATTTTACAAAATCATCCGGTCGGAGTACGAGCACGCGTCCCGCATGAAATAACAATTACGGGGAAGGCAGAAAGGGGAGAATCGATCCCGCTCGAAGAGATTAATATCGCGCGAGGCGTCGCGCGAAAATCGCGGACCCCTCAAATACGTCGCTCCGTTATCACGAGCTGATATGTCCCTGACAAGCGATCCGATACGCATGCAAATTCGCGACGTGGCGCGAGAGCGCAGTTATTGAGCCGTGAAATACGATCTATCGATAAATAACGCCAACCGCTAGCGATTATGCCAAAAGCGGAGCGCGATCCGAGCGTCGCGGTGCGCTCGCGTTCGCGTTCGCCCTCGCGCTCGCGCGTCCGAGATATGTGACTGTAATTGATTGTCGTTTTATGGCAATTTCAAGCGAGACGACGTCGGCTTTCTCTCTCTCTCTCTCTCTCTCTCTCCGTCAGAATGACATCGATAAATCGGCGAACGGCCAGCGTGCGACGAACGTCGAACGCTCGAGCTCTTTTAATCGGTACTTTAAAGTGGAAGAATTCCCAGCTTTATTTCGCGAACGAAGAGGACCGGATTCGCGCGCGCGCGCTATTTTGCAGCAGATCCCGCGGGGAGAAAGATAAAGTTAGATCCGCGAGATGTGATTCGTGAAGATTGACGGGCGCTCAGCCAAATGGCGAGGAGCGAGTCGAGGAAGCCGCCGGTACGCTACGGCATAGTGATATTTTACTTCGGAGACAGTGGCGGTTGCCATTAATTCGCAATTAGTCGGAATTAGACGCGACGGAATAAGTTTCCTCGGCGGGTGCGAGGCAGGGAATTTGCGCCGAAACGCGCCCCGGCTGCCGCTGGTGTGGCGGCGCGAGGGAAAGTTACCGGGGTCCACCAAATTGGGTTCAACTTCTATTGGCTCCCTCCTCCCCACCCCGCCCTTGCCATCCCCCCTTGCTTCGTCCTACGACGGCGGTACGACTCATCGATCGTGTTGCGGCTAAGCCAATTACCGATACACCGGCTTTGTCTTTCGGCTTTGTCCGCGCGCCCGGTGTCCTTTTAATGACCGGCCCGATAAATAAAGATGACCGCCTTTCAATTTTTAATGCCGTCCCTCTGAAACGTGTGTCTGTAATTCTCCCGACGGGCGAACGCGAAAACACATCCGACTATTTCCGAGCTTGTATATTTAACGACGGTAAGCGTCGGTAATCGGGCCATACGGGAGATTATCGAGCAATCGTCATCGCTACAGCGACATTCATCTTCCGGCCGATAAATTTGCCCCGAGTCAGGCGCTTTAAATGGCGCTTGAACGGATGGCTTGCACGAGAGAAGTTGCGAGTAATTCGTCGTGCGCGTCGAAGACCGTCGTCCGTGAAGTTATAATAGAATCGGACGGAATTCAATGCCGTCGAGTCGTTAGATTGGGCGTCGTTTAACGCCTACTGGTAACTATAATTACCAGAAACGCATTTAAGAATCCATAACTTAGTCAAAGGAGGAGGAGGATTTTCGTTTTCTTCGCACCACTGTAAAGTGTGAATTCTTCTTCCGCAAAATGGTATATAGATTGTATGTAGATTCGATTTAGTCTGTTTTTAGCTCAGTTTTAATGATAGCATGTTTTGTCAAATTCCAAGTAGGCATAGTTAGCGTTGTTACTGACATCTAGAAGTGCACTATAAATGAATGAGATTGGTATCTGTTATAATTTTATACATTTGGAAGCTTTCTCAGATGCAAAATGTCAAATTAAAAGAATATAGAAATTCAAAATGGCGAATCCAGTATGATGGACACGAAAATCAAGAAATCAAGCTATTTTCGCGAAACCTGGTGACCTACAGTTTTTTATGCGGCGAAAAATGAAGGGACGATTCACTATCTAAATGGTCTATCTATAAGATATTCTTCTGAAATAGTAAGCTTGACGCTCTGAATGATAAACTTCACTCACAAATACAGTAAAGTTTCAGCTCAAAAATGTCAAGCTGACTGCCAGAGTTATGTCGTATAGATTACCCTTCATTTTTCTCTGTATAAGTTGCTCATTTCGTATTATGCTTCTAGGATCCAAGTCATATTTACCAATAAACAAAAAACGAACGATAAAAAGAACCAATATAAAATTGTGATATTTTTTTTCATTATCACTACTTATATAGTCTCAGTTCAAAAAAACTCAAATTTTATTCTTAAAACACTTATAAAAAGGTCGGGCGTTAAAGGGTTAAAGAGGCTCGTGAAAACCTCTCGCTTCTTTGCCGTCAGCTGTGACCTCTATTAAGATCGTCGGAGAAACAAAAGAAAAAGATAGGGGGGAGGGGGGGGGCAGGGAGAAAATTAATCAGTCGCGTCCACCAAAGCTCTCGGTCACGTACGATCGGACGCGCTCAGCCGTTTGTGTTCGGCGATTGATCGATTTCAATTAATCCCGCGGAAGTTACGAGGAAGAAGCGCCTCGCTCATCTGCAGGCGCGCTTCGGCCGGCGCGCTCGGCCGATCATAGCGCGTGTTCCGAATGCGAATACTACATTGTAATTGGTTCGCCGTGATGAGCTCAACCGCCCATATAAATTGACTCTAGAAGAGGCCGCGCGCAACCGGTCTTTAATGTATGCCTTTCTACGCCGGCGTAACGTGAGTTGCCGTGGGTAACTATACCGCGAGCGCTTTTTGCTCTGATCGCGCATCAGCAATAATAATCCGCTCTCCCTCCTCCTCCTCCTCCTCCTCCTCCGCCTTCTCTTCCCCTCGCGCGCATTCGTATTCCAGCGACGGCGTCACTTTATAGCTTCGCGATTTGTGATTTAACCCGCAGCGCGCTACCGTGTTCCGCAGCTGCGCGCGCGCGCGTGGCGCCGTTTTTACTCCAATCTACAATTCTCCCGCCTCATTGCGACACTCCGCGTTTCGGCGGAGGCTTGCGGCGGATTGTTGCACGATATTTGTGGCAATTGCGCGGCGATCCGCTGCGGAATAACGAGATTTCCTGGAACTGCGCGGAGCGGGTCTCTCTCTCTCTCTCTCTCTCTCTCTCTCTCTCTCTCTCTCTCTCTCTCTCTCTCTCTCTCTCTCTCTCTCTCTCTCTCTCTCTCTCTCTCTCTCTCTCTCTGAATCTTCTCTCGCGTAATCTCTGTGTGACTCTCGACCCCGCCGGCAGCATTACGGTATCTTCTGTTCTACGGAGCTGCGCTCGCGTGTCTATCTTTGCGGCGAATATCGGAGACGCACGCGCGCGCGATCGACGGCGAATACCGGCGCGCGCCGTGAGAAAGCGGAAACGACGTTCGTGTGAAGTTTCCTCCTCGATAATCGAAGGAAACCCCGGCGGCGGCGGCGGCAGCCACCGGTCGCTCGCTCGGTGCGCACCGTACCGTCGCTGCACTTGTCGATGCGAGCCACTTTAAATACCGTCGACGGGTGTCCGTCGCTTTCACGTGCTAGCGTGTGGGAAGCCACGCGAGTGTCGACATCGCTCAAGTGGCTCGGGACTGACGTTCATCGTGCCGTGCCGTCAGGCCCGATCTTCCTTCATCCTCCATTATCACGGCGAGTTATTCCGATCGTTATCGATAGACTCGTTACGACAGCGGTCAAATCCGATGAAATCGGCATAGTCGGCGCGTTGACGCAGCGTTGACGAGGGGATTGCGGCTACTGTGACTGTGCTTGTTGTTGACGGTCCGCCGGACGCTTTCGTGCGGCGCTGTGATCTCGCGCGGTCAAAGGCCACTCGATAGCGTCGCGCGGTAATTACCGTGAGGCGAAGACACTGCTGTTTGCATTGCGTTTGTATCTGTCGTTCGCTGGCGCGGCTGTACGGGCGATGATATGACGGCGCGATGGTGAAGAACAAGGCCGGGAGAGTTACGCGGCCGCGCGTCGCGGCGTCGTAAAATTGGCACTTTTAGGCTGTTAAGTGAATTTTAAAGTGAATCATACGAGTCGAGATGTATTGTCATTATCGTTTAAAATTGCGTGATTATAATTGCGTGATTATAGTGAAGTTTCTCAATCTGCGGTTCACACGAGCAATTTTATTCCCCGGTCGGGCACACTCCCTCGGGAGGGGAGGGAGGAGAATCTTTTTCGTTCGACACCGCAAAGCTGCCAGTTGCGGCAATACTTATTAGTGCCCAGCGGTTCGATCAAACCGCTACGGATGAGGGATTAATAGCGGTCATAGTTGCTCCGAAAAAAGAGCAGGAAGAGGAAGTTTTACCGTGGCCGCGCCAGGAAGGTCTTGCCGGCGCCTGCGCCTCCGCGGAACGTGAGGCTCTCGAGTGCCACGATGCCGGCGGCTCGCGACAAAAAGAAATTAATCGCAGCTATCGTAGCGCCGTGCTATTACATGGTGGCAAGGAGTCCGCGCAAGAAGCGTTGGTTCAAGCGTTCGCCACGATTAATTCGCTTTTTTATGCTGTCGCCGTTCTCGTCCGCACTCACGCGATCCATAATCGTCCTGGAACTTAATCCAGCGCAGCGAGAGGACATATATTTGTTCCTACCCTCTTCCCTTCTCTCTCTCTCTCTCTCTCTCTCTCTCTCTCTCTCTCTCTCTCTCGCTCGCTCGCTCACGGTGGCGCGGGAAAATCCTTAATAATTGTTTCCGTTATTTTCCGTGATCCGTAAGACCGAATGAGAGTCCGCGCGCGCACGCGCGCGGCGGTCCAGCGGACCGGACGGCCCTCGAGCAAGAGCTGCAAGGACGATACAAAGGATCAAATCTGCCAGCTCTTAACGAGTCCTGGCTTAGGACGCGAATCCTCGGGGCGAAACTGGCTTACACCGCCAACGCGGCGAGAGGGCTGTGCTTCGGTCGAAAAGGACAACGAGCGAGGGAGAGGGATGGGAAGATGTCGTTGCAGCGGGAGGAAGCAGATAGATAGAGACTTAGAGTTTTAGTCGGCGGATAGGGAAGGATTGCGGGGACCCCGGTCTTCTCTACGGCACCCTTCCCCTCCTACCGCCCGCTTCTCGCCCTCCACCTACCCTCCCTCTTCTTATCCTTGCTCGTCCGCTGTATCTCCGGCTGTAACAAGCGCCAGTGTAAAGTCGACTTCGGCTGACTCAGCCTCGGTGTGCTGCCGTGTAGTTTTACCTCCTCTCTAAGGCTTCGTGCAACCCTTTCCTGCCGTCCTACCGGACCCTCCTGCCACCCCCGACCGCCGCTGCCGCCGTTCTTCGGCTTCGAGCCGTCCCACATCCTCCGCGACTCTCTCGCATTGTATCGAAATTCCCGAGAGCCTCGCTCGCTCTCGAAACCGGGCAAAAATGGTCGGTCGCTCTGCAAAGGCGATGTACTCGTCCGGCCCCCCCCCCCCCCGCTCGGGGCCGGCGAGCAGGGAGATTCTTCAATTGGTAGCGGCTCACGAGCGCAATTGGACCGCGAAGTTCCCGCGTTTAGCTGTGCTGGCGGCGGCGGCGGTGGTCTCGGAGGGTAGCGGTGTGATCGGAAAGTCGATCGATCGTCGTTGCTAATAATTGAAGCGACCGCCGAGCAGTCGCAATTTCGAGGCGAACCTTTGTCGGGTTTTCAGGACGAGCGTTTTGCGGAGGGGCTTGCGATTGCATTCAATGCTGATTGAATTAAGAGCGAGGGTATCGGAAAATTCCGCCTCTCCTGCTGAATCTTGCTCCCACGTCAAGCACGATGTAATAATAATCCGCGATCGGCAGCTGACGAGGGCTAACGCGCGTTGCGCGGCTACCGGAGGACTTAATGTACGCATATTGTAGTCTTCGCGCGGCTAACTTCGCAAGCCGAACGGATCCTTTGCCGAGATACGCGTTACGACGAACTTCGCATGTGGGACATGGAGATCGCGCGCGCGCGCGGATACGCCATTAGAAGTTTCAACGATCCCGTTATTTTTATCCGGAACAAACTTCCGCCCGGCAGCCTTGGTGTTGGCGCGCGCGCGGCGAATTCCATTAATTAATCCCTTAATGAGCGATGCTCATTAAATCTGCGACGAGATTAAATAATATTTCTCGGTAGCGATCAGTCGCGCGCGCGCGCAAGTCAGGACTAGGGGAACCGGTCGAGTCGCCTCGTTCCCTTATTAAAGTCACGTACGGCTCATTATATTTCTCTCGCGGTGTATTCTCTTCTCTTTTTGTCCTCTTTTCCTACTCTTTCTTCTTCTTCGCCTTTTTTCTTTTTTTTGTTCTTTCGGACGCACAACCGCGACCACGTAACGTTGAGGTTAACGCTTGGCGAACGAAACGAGATCGCCGCGTCGAGATTTCAGAAACCGGCTGGCTACCTGCTTCTTGCTCCTCTCATGCGTGAAGCGTGCGTGACACGTTTTTACGCCCCCGGCGATCCGGTTGACGATGAGATTCCTCATTCTGCGAGTCTCACGCCGCCGGTCGGGCTCGTGTAGCAGCGCCTTACCTGATTGAATCGCGCGTCCGAGAATATCATCGTGATCGAGACTCATTGGGAAATCACACACAAGCGCAGATTATGCAGGCCGCGTGCGTTTGAAATTACACGTTTCTTCTCGCAAAGAGAAGAAGAAAAATTGAAAGATATCTCGAAAGTGAAAAAAAGGCACGAAGGTTCTGCGGTACCCGAAGATCGAGATTTCCTTGGCCAGTGTCTTTGAAATTTAATGCTCGAAAATTCTCGGGAATTAAGGAAAATTCCGGGTGTGATTTTTGCACGCTTTAACGCCGGAATAAGCACGGCGCACGTTCGCAAGATGTGTGTACGTGTAATGGATGTAACTCTTGTAACTAAACGTGTAATTTTATGGGTCAAGAACATAATGGGTATATCATATTCCTGCCTTCTCCTCTATCTGCCAATTATTCCAGCCATGGTACCTGTAATCATTGGGGATATGCCCATGCGGATGTGCCTAATGGTGGCTAGGATATATTCTTGGCATCCCTGGCCACACGTGGTTGTTGGGTAAACAGAGGTGAGACGTGGAGCCGATTTGGGATCCGGGACAGTTCCTTCAAGATTCAGAGATGAAGCGCGATTATTAAATTTATGCATGAAGAAAAACAAAGCTAACTAACCGAGATCTATTTAAACTGGTAGATAATTTACACATAATTCCCATAACACGCGACAGACACAGTTGCGCGCTGAAAAATTCAGGAATTAAATCTGTTAACTTTAGTCAATAAATAAGAGAGAATAACCGAGATTTATCGTCGGCCAGTTTTTTTTTGGGAACTGGGACAAGCGTCTGTTACAAAGTCCACGGATGAAATATACACTTTGAGTGAGACGGTGAGGAAGATGATTCCAATAATACGGTGGGAAGAAAAGAGAAATAATATACACATGGGAAAAGAGGAAAATAATATACACGCGGGAAAATAATGTATATAAGATTAGTTAGTCAATATAATAGTTGAATTAACAATAATTAAAAATTTATATTCAAAGAAAAAGAGTATACATTGTACCGATATAGTTATGTATGTATAACACTAATATTAGAGAACTCTCTGTCTCTCTCTCTCTCTCTCTCTCTCTCTCTCTCTCTCTCTCTCTCTCTCTCTCTCTCTCTCTCTCTCTCTCTCTCTCTCTCTCTGTCTCTCTCTCTCTCTCTCTCTCTCTTTCCGAATATAAAAGTAGCGACAAGCGTAATGCGAACAAGGGAGAGCGACTCTATCCAGGCGAAGCGAAAAACTACAAGAAGTTGCCCAACGAAGTGAGAGAGCGAGATAAGATCAGCATAAAATTGACGCGATAGCAGAAAGACATTTGGCTTTAGTGCAGTTTGACAAAACTAATCCTCAGACGAGGTCAAAGTTCTTAATTTCGACATATTGTTCCCGGCGAATGAGATCCACCAGGTGCGCAAGTTAGGCGGAATGCGCGCGTTGTCTGCATCACGACTCTCTCATCGCGCCAACCCTCCTCTTTCTCTCCTCCCTCGCCCTTCTGTACTCACCCTCCGGGCTCTGTCTCATCTTATAAGGCGAACGTCCATATCGCGCAGTGTAGCTGCCGTTGTTGCGGTTGCAGCCAGCCCAGTGTCGGCAATCTCGCGCGAATCTTTTCACCCGGTCAGTTTTCTCGGTTTGTTCTCGCCTGTCAAAATATTCGTCTTACAGACCACTTCCGTTATGACTAGCGGTAGAGCGAAATTGTGTCCGCTTCGTGCTGCTCGATCGTTTCAAATTCGCCGGGACAGTCGTATATCTTCGCGATTCCTCGCGTTCTGCCAAAAGTCTGCCGAATGCCGCTAACGTTTCTCTCCGACTTTTTATTCGCCTCCCACTTGAACTCGGTCTTTCTTCTTCTTCTTTTTCCTTTTTTCCCTCTTGAAATGAGTCTCGAAAGGTTCACGTGTACCTTCTTTCCTCTCGCGAGGCGTGTAAATCTTACCTTCATCCCTCTTTCCACCTCTTATGCTTGTATCAAAAGGTCGAGAATGTAATTATGATGTATAGCGTTGTAATAAAATTGTAAGTTATGATATGGGGGATGCTCTTAGACGTCGTTTGTTCCTGTTCATCGCGTAGTTCGGGGCGAACATTTACGAGACGAAACTGAAACGCGAGGGGAAAAAAGAGAATGGTAGGAGAAGCACGGCGGACGATGAATCCTCATTCATAAAGATAACAACCGCCTCGGCAAACCTATATATTCGCCGCGGTTTCTGCTGGAAGCGCGCGTATATCACGGTTTACGAATTTGGCGATTTACAGCGACGCGAACATATAATAAATATAATATCGCCTGCACGCGCGCGCGTACG
The DNA here is from genome assembly GCF_003227715.2 of Harpegnathos saltator. Classification (NCBI taxonomy): domain Eukaryota; kingdom Metazoa; phylum Arthropoda; class Insecta; order Hymenoptera; family Formicidae; genus Harpegnathos; species Harpegnathos saltator. Next base: position 620,953 of record NW_020230280.1, read on the forward strand.
TGCGAAAATTTACATTCCGCGCTTAACTTCTATAAGAACTTTCAATTTTACGCTCATAGCGTCGTCATTATCTCTTTCTCTCTCACAGCGAGCTTCGAGAATTAATAACTCGTTGAGAACAACCTCGTCTTCTGACAACGACTATTAAGTTATAACATTTAACACGCAATATCTGTGTTCAGCGATGGATCGCGCAACAGCATCGCAATAACGATTCGCAGCGAAACTGCGATGCGCATGAATCGTCTGCACGCGGCTGGCGGCTCTACATCTTCTCTCTCCTCTCTCTCTCTCTCTCTCTCTCTCTCTCCTCTCCGCCTCTCTTTACCCTCATGTTGCCTCTCGCTCGAGTTCTGTCTCATCTTATAAGGCGAACGTCCATATCTCCGGACCTTTAGCCATTGCTGCCGTTGCCACGGTTGGCCTTCCGAAGAACTCTGGTCCCTCGAACCTCTTTGCCGCTCTGTCTCTCTCCCTCTCCCCCTCCCTCTCTCTCTCTCTCTCTCTCTCTCTCTTCCCCTCTTTCTTTCTTCCCATCTGTCTACTCTTTCGCTTCTCCAAAGCACTCGGAGGACCGTGTGCGTAAATGTGTATCAAGAATGATGCATGGACGTTGAGATCAGAAGCAGAGAAGGTCGAGAGGATGAAGGGAGAGGGAAGGGAGGGCACAGTGGGAGAAGAAGCGAAGGAGGAGGGTATGCCGGAGACGAAGGGGAGGAACTAGTTATGGTAATGAGGAGATGCAATGATAGCTCAGCCGTTCGCTCCAAGTTCTCTCTCCCTCTCTTTCTTCCATTCTCTCTCTCTCTCTCTCTCTCTCTCTCTCTCTCTCTCTCTTCCTCCCTGTCCTTGCTGCATCGCTTGACTCTTTACCTTCGCTCTGCCTTGGTATGGCGATGATCCCCGAGACCGCTTACGCACCTTTTTACGCCTTATTGTTCACCGGGAACGTTGCTGTTATCCACGCGAGTCGCAATCCTCGCCACGTGACACTGTGTGCGTGCGCGCGCCCGCGCGTCGGTGTGCTCGTGCGAATGCGCGCGCGCGCATACGTCGCATAATGGGACGACTGCTCACTTTAAACACGGTAAATAACTTAGCGGTGGCGCCGCACTATCTGCAACACGGATTCACCCTCGTTCGCGACGAGCCCTAGTTTGCTCCCGCCATGATCGCGTTATGTCGATCGAGCGTCGGCGAATAAAAGGATTGTCCCGCAGCGCCGCGGATAGTTCGCCGCCGATTATTTGAACGACGCCACACGCCTTGTTTGCCGTGCGATCCCGACGCGATTTCGAGCGTTTCACGTGATCCGTCCGAATCATCCTGCCCCGTGCAGCACTGTCTCTCTCCCTCACTCTCGATCCTTTCCGTTCTGCCGCTAATCGCGCGAGCGAAATGGCGCATCGGTCAGGATGCACCGCGTCTCAATCAAACGGTCATTAATCTCCGATTGACATTTACGAGGACGGTTTGCGCGAGCGGGCGGCGCGAGCCGCCAACATCGTCACGGACTCACCGCTGTGTTTTAGGAGAGCCGCGTGTTTCGTTACATCATCATTAGCGCGCTCGCGCGCGCGCCTTATAGTCAACGCGAATTAATCGACCCACCGGCGCCCGACATCGTCGGTCAGCGCGAGCGGCTCCGGCAGGAGGGACTCCGCCGGGGAATCCCGGGTCGCCGATAGCATCTGAAGAATCTCGGCATTCCGTAGCCGCGGCCGGGAGAACGAATTATGCGTGAATTCGACAAATTGTCGAGCGCGCGTGTCGCGTCGTGTAGTCGCCCGATGCGCGCTCGCGCCGGACTTGAAGCTCCCTCCGCGCGTCCTCGCTCGCGCCTTGTTAAGATTATCAGGCCGCAGGAAGCCGCAGCCCGGCGGTTTTCGTCGCCCGGGGATAAATTCCGGCTATTCGGCTACTTAACTCGTATTACGGCTAATTGGTGTAACGGCGTCCCGTCCGTTTAATGGCTCGCATTAACGGCGCTTTCATTTCTAACTCCGGCCAACTACGCCCGTAGCTCAGTGTCCAGCCCCCCGCGTCCAATTAACGCCCTAAATTAGGCCGCGGGGAACACCACGAATTCTTAGGGCACGAATTAGTCAGCGAGACGCGATTTATCGCGGCGCTCGGATACCCGGTGCACAGTGTGTGTACACCCTGGAATTGCCGTTCGCCCCTCCGTCTCCGTCTCCGAGTTCCTCGGACGCGCTCGAGTGAGCGCGGCCCTCTCCTGCAGAATTTCAACGAGAGATTATCTCGATAACGAGTACCTTAATGAAAAGCCCTTTCACTGTTCGCGCGTCACGCGGAGACGAGGAGGACGTCTCGAAAGTCGCACACTGTCCGTCGCCGGTCGAACTTTCCATTCGCGCATCTCGCTCGGGGACGAGTGGCGAAGTCGAGCGGCCGAAAATAACGGTGACAGACGTTCATTTCCGAGTCCGCATTATGAGGGCTCGCTCACGGAGCAGTAATCTGACGACGGAGACGACTTGTCGAGCGAAGAGCGAACCGCCGTTCTCGTTTTGCCGACGCGACGGTCGATGTGTCGTCCTCGAGATTTCCCTCCGCGTGTCCGGCAGCTGTGCCGTTTGCGTCGTTCGGGCCCGAAGAGCGTCCCGCGCGTGGTAATGAGCCGCGATGAGGGGACGAGCGTCCCGAGGAAAAACGAAGGTTGCGACGGGTGGAGCGAAGGGTTCTTCTTCTCTCGTCTGTGTGTTCCCGCCGTCGAGCCGAGGGCAAGAAGCGCGCGCCGAAAAGAGCGACGTCGAAGTGCTGCGCGACGCGGCGGGAAACGTAGCGTGATACCGGGGGTACTTTGTCACTCCCTCCCTCTCTCCTCGCCCCGTCTTTCGTCCACCCTCTCTCTCTCTCTCTCTCTTTTCTCTCCTCTTTGGCGAGCCGCGATGTGTATTTCTGAGTCGGTAAGACGGCATCGAGTGTTTTTCCCCGATGTCGCTGACAGTTTTGCTACTCCAACGTCGACGCAGCGCGCCGGCTGGCCGAGCCGACATGACATACGCGCGCGCGGCGGGTAGTATAGTCCGCTTTGAGATAAAGCGCGCGAAGAGGAGTGAAAATGACAAGGGCCTCTCTGACGACAATCGCGAGCGCGCGCGCGCGCGCGCGCGTGCACGGGAAAGCGCGAATCCGCCGCTTTCGGAGAGAAACCGTCGACGGCGGTTTCCGACTCGAGCTCCGATTCGCTCCCGACGGCAGCGAGGGGGTGAGCGAGAGCGAGAGCGAGAGAGAGAGAGAGAGAAGAGAGAGAGAGGGGGGAGAGAGCGAGCGCGCGTTTCTGCGACACTCCTTGTACATGCCGTTTCTACTTTGCCGAGTGAGGGAAGCGTGAAAATGTGTAAAGCGATATGAGCAATTTTTCCTTGTCCGCGAGATAAAAGGAAAGTCGATTAAGGGATTAAGCGGCAGACAAGAGAGAGTCATTACCCGAGTACAGTACGTTTTCACGGTTCTCCAGAAATCTATTTCAAGCCATCTTTGGAGCTTCATACGTGTGCGGGGCTTCGTGTGTGAGCGCGCGCTGGGGCATTGAATAACCGCCGGTTATTCGCTGCGAGATATAACTGGCGAACAGCCGCTGATTATCTGACAGGAAAGTGGCGCGAAACTTTAACGAGGCATCGAACCGCGATCATTGATCTTCAGCGCTTGCTTCCTTAAGCGACGAACAATGAACGACGCCGTGGCTCAAATCGGGTTTGACGTACACGATTGCGAATTACGCGCTCGCGTGTACGTTCTGCCGCAAGGGGAAATTGCATTCGAGCGGATAATACGTCGCTTCTTCCGCTAACGTGAGCGCGCGAATAATAACGGGTAGTAACGGATAGCGCTGTGTCTTCGCCGTAGTCTCGGTTAAACGAGCTTCGGGCCGGAATTCTAGAGACGATTGCATCCTCTCGCCCCGAGAATGCGTTTCCTCGCCGGTGCGATTGGACCGCGAGCTTTTTCGTCGCTACCGCGCCGTAATCGCGCTGTCGCGTTCCATATTGGATCGGCCGAGCAAGGTGGCGTCGCTCGTTGTGACAAAGCGAATATTTGCGAGAGACGATTCCGCGTTGCACTTTTGTCGACACGTCGCTCTCCGCTCCGCGCTCAGCGAGCGAAGTCGCGTCGCGAGCTCGCGTTTCGCGCTTAATGAATAAGAGCGCAGTGTAATTTCTGACGCAAAACGTCTCAAAGCGAGAGAGGCACGTCTCCGCGTATTTTCTACCTCGCGGAGTTCATTCAGACCGAACGGAAGCAAAGAAGCGGGCGAGCGCTGGCGCCCGCTTACCTTTGCTCGCTCATTGATCATTTTCGCGGAGGCACTGTTTGCACGATTCGCTTTTTCCTCACTTTGGCTCGCTCGTCCGGAGCTCGTTCGTCTGCGAGAGCGAACCGTGCAAATTCGCCTTAATACATTCAGACCGGGCGCAGGGCGCAGGGTTGCTCGCGCCTCGCGCCTCGCGAGCTGGTGGGGCGGGGGAGGGGGTGGGGGGAATCCACTCCCGCGCGCGATCCTACGGCGGTTTTCGAGCGTGCGGTAGAAATTGGCGGTAGCGACGTCGAGAGCCGAGAACTGGAAGAACCGGCATTTCCCTCGAGACAGATGGAAAAAGAGACGCGGCTGACGGAGGAAAGCGGCAGGGGGACCGGGGACTAAATGGACGTCATCCGTCTAACCGCTCGGCAGCACGGGTAAATAAGTTATCAAGAAACCCTTCCGGACATTCGACGAGGACTTAGCGGGCCCGCGCGCGATTTATCGCGCGTCTTTGTATCGGAATTATCTCGCCCAACCGGAATCGGACGGGCGAAACAATCTTCGCGACTTTTCCCCGTCGCGACATTAATTCGCCCAATAACTCGCTGGGACCGTTCCTCGCTCTTCCGTTCTTTTTTACCCTTCCTTGCGGCGCTCGACTGCGCCCTCCGCTTACACCGAGTGCATTTTCGAGCGATGCCCGGCTTGCAGACTTCGAATGTGCAATCTTACGGATTTGCTGGACGAACTCTGGGCGAAATTGGAACGACGTAGACGTAGCGTGTCTCTCTCGCGTCGCGGCACTCGCTCTGAGAAAAAAGTCGCGCAGCGTCGCGAGCGCTCTCAGACGCTCAGAGCGCTCAGAAGGCCGAAGGAATCGTTAAACACGCGATTGCTTCATCGCGATACAACGACTCGACTTTTTTCCCCGAGATATCTCAGCTTCTCCTCGTCCTTTCTAGCCAGCGGCCGCTGGCCGCATTTCCGCGGAATTTCGATGCAATACGAAGCTCGATAAAAACGCCGATCGTAAATTCCGCATCGGGGCGCGCTATATTCCCCCCCCCCCTCTCCCCCCATTTAATTTTGTGGAAATCATTTTACGGCGCGCTCGGACGCCTTACGTGAGACACATGCATAACCCTCCCTTGCCCCCTTCGCTCGCGCTCACGGATACCCAAGGATATCCTGTCGAGATCTCGATCACTCACTGCACTTTAACCGCGATATATCGCTTCGACGTTGCACGACGCGGAGCGGAGCCGCGCGCGGACGAGGGCGCAGCCTCGAGGACGAGCGACTTTACGATGCCCCGAGAGGAGCTACGCCGGACCAGTCGCCGCTCATTTTATCGGCTTGCGCGGGGAGTTCGCAACGCGCTGTTCGTTTTGCCAGTTCGAAGGCTGCGAGAGAGTTCCTTCACAAACCTCTGTCGCTCTGCATTCTCAAGCGGTTCTTTGTTTTCTATTAGTTCCCGTTCGCGACGGCGAGATCACGTCACGCTTGTCGTCGTTTCGAAATAACGTGACAATCTTAAAAGATTCCCAAATACACTATGCCTTTCTGACGATACATCGAGGAGCGGAGGTGTGGAGATTCAAACGTAGGCAAACTCTCAATTTGCTCTGACAGAAGAGAGGTGGCTTGCCATCGTTGCTAGGACATTCGACTGACGGTCTCTTAATAAAGGACCACTTGACACATTAATTAAAACAATCGTACACAGAACGTCAAAAGGATCTCGTTGCGTGCGCGAAACAATACGTCGCGACGATTCAGACGATCGACGGGCCATGTAGAGAGGGCCAAGTAAACTGGTCACGTCATTCGCGTCACGGCTGACCGGAAGCCAGCCGGGACGTTTGGCCATTTTTTTCCTCTCCTTCTCTCTCTCTCTCTCACTCTTTCCCCCTGTCAGAATACACGTCGGCGGCGCGCACAGCCCGAAATATATTAGCACCGGTGAGAAAGATGTCAATTCCAGCTAGCGCTCGGCCGGCCGCTCGCGCGCGAGCCGCTCGTTAAAGCGCTTTACGATCGTCATCGGCCGCGCGATCTCGCGGCGGTCGATTCCGTCAGGTACGATCAGCCGGCAGAAACGAAGCCCGGAGCGCGTATCGACGATACCGGAATTGCGGAATATTCCGCGGCCCGGCAAATCGTTTTTCAATAATTGCTCGCCACCGCGCACCGCCAAGTGCTATCGCGGAGGCGATAGAGGGAAAAATGCTCGGTCGGATGTTCGCCTCTGGAATTTGTGACGTCGGCCGAACGCCCGACGAACCGCTTAATTGTAAGACAAAAACGTTCCGCGAGTCGCACCCCCCACCCCCCCTCCCTGCCCCCTCGCCCTCCCCGCGCTTCTTCGGCCGTCAATATCCGCGATATCGTTCCGATGAAAGGAGCGCGAATGAATGCGCACTTGATCTTTCCCTTATTTAAAAGCCGCAGAAGCCGGCGTCTCGGAATTTGAAAGCGGGGCTTGGTCTTATCTCGCTGCTCGAGAATATTCCGCGCCGCTCAGCATCGAGTAATCGTCTCACAATGACGTATATTTCTGTCGAAATTGTCGGGAACTAGATTTTAATATAGCTCGACGAGCGCGCGTGTCAGATTGAATTAAAGAACTTCAATAACGCGGGTCACTCTTACTTACACACATTCGAATTTCAACGTCGCAAGTGTTATCTATCGAGTTTCCACAGTTTCTCACGTGTAACGTTAAATTTATAATTCTTCGGATTACTCATTTGCTCGATCAATTTTGTACCAGAAGGTACTAGGAATATCGTCACGTCTCATTGGCCCAATTAAGAAAATTCCGTGTAATTCCGCACGGGAACAATGTCGCGAGTTGATCGATTTGTTCAGTGTTCTTAAGCTCAGCAATGGATGGAGGAGACAGAGAAGGAGAATAACCGTAATCTATAGTATCTTACCCGTTATAGTATCTTACTCTAACAGCATCTTATCGTTGCGCTCTAACTTTAATAACTCAATAATTCATTTTACGAGGATAGTCCCAGTAGTACCTGACCTAACAAAGAAAACACAAAAAATTTGGGAAAAAATTTCTTTATTTCTCTACATAGTCTCCTCATAGCTCAATACACTTTTCCCAGCGATGTTCAATAGCTTCGATACCAGCAGTTTATAGTGGGAATCGTCGAGCTCTTCGAAATAGCCATCTTGGTCCATTGTTTTGACTGTTCCTTCGTCTCAGGTGTGAAGTGATGGGCCTATGTTTCATCCATGGTTATGAATCGGCTTTATTGCTGCGAAACTTCGCCAAACACTCGATTGAAACATCCTCACGACGCTGTTTTGGTTCCAATCGCGGCACCCAGCTTTCTCATGTCCAAATTTTCAGTCGATATGCGATGTACAGCACTTTTTGAAATGCCTACCATGTCTGTGCTAACTCGCGCACTTTCAGTCGACGGTCATCCAATACCATTTTGTGGATTTTCTTCACCATTTCTGGCGTGGTCACCTCATTTGGTCGACCACTGCGATGTTCGTCTTGGCAGCTCGTACGGCTGCTCGTTTAATCTCTGCCCAATATTTTACTGTTGTAAACGAAGGAGCAGACTCCCCCGGAGTAGAATCTAGCTCCGCTTTGATATTGGTTGTACTGAGGCCTTTCAAATGAAACTATTGCATCACATAACGATGACCAATTTTCTTCATGTTTACAAATTCACTGAGAGCGTTCAGTATTGATGGCTACCAAACAAATACTAAACAACGTAGCGTCGTCAAACTTCAAACTTAAGCTTTACTATATAAGGTTGGTACTTTCTACCATAGTCATTCTTTTCAAACAACAACCGTTATCTGCACGTCAGGTCAGGTACTTCTGGGACTACTCTCGTAGTCACATATTTGCGCGCGCGGCGTTCTACGTATAAAGCTCTCGCAGGCCGCAGTAAGCCAGCTGCAATTATCTCATATTTGAATAATCATCTCTCATCCCGTCGCGCGCGCGCGCGCACTTTGACTCGAGCGCAATAACATTCGAAGATAATTGATATTTCAAGGGAGCGTGTAATTGCACGATCGCCGCATTTCTCGTGCATCGTCGAGACGCAAACACGCGCCTCGGTATGCGCTCGGAGGGGCGGGAGGACGAGGTGTGGGACACGCGCGATATAAAACCGAGTGAATGGATCGTTAAACAGCAGTTTGCACGCGGCCGAACGGTACGCGCGAGGATTACCGGAAGAAATTTTCGTCACACGGCCCACCGAGGGCTCGTAATTCGCGATCGCGCGTTGATTAAAGCGAAGTTAAGATCGCTGCTGCGGGCTTATGCGACGCCGCACACTTTGCACGTGTGTGTGTGTGTGTAGGTGCGTGTGTGCATGTGTGCGCACATTCCCGCGGGAGCCGCGCAGGAAGGCATCGAGTTGGCCGAAAACGGCGAATATGCCCGGTCGACAAGTTGTAGCCACGCGGCTCTCTCGCGGGAGCTACTCGCGAATTAGGCTAAACTGCGCTCGCGTCCGCGCCCGCGAGGAGTTGCTATCGCGGGCGTAGGTCATAATTGCGATTTTTCCGCCGCAATTACGCCCGCGGCGCGCTCCGAACAATTTCGCGCTTTCGCCGGCGCTCTTCAAACGTGCAGCTGCATGCTGTTCATTTAAATTTGCTTTTTCGCGACGACTCGCGAAACATGATGTCTGGTAACCACGGGTTAATTTGATAATCCACGTGAGTTATCAAATCGCCCGAACTCGCCGTCTCGAGGTAGTCCTTTGGCCCTCGCTTTTATAGCGACGATTAATTATGCGGGCCTGTGTGCGTTTGGACAGTCGTCGGTGCTTGCGTGTTTGTTAAAGAAGAACAGCAACGAGAAATGAAATATCTCCCTGTCGTGCCGTCGCGGTGAAGGCTTCCAAATATTATTCCGTCGGAAAATTCCCCACCATTCGCGGACAACCCTTCATTATCCGGAACGTCACATACTGTCACGTTTTATCGCTGCCTTTCCGAGCCGCGTAAAGATAAGTCCCCCGGTATTATACTGTTTACCCTATTCAGTGCAGCGCTCCCGTCGTGCCGTAGAGACGATTTCGCTCGAAGAGAAAAAAGGATGGAGGGGGGGGGGAGAGAGAGAGAGAGAGAGAGAGAGAGAGAGAGAGAGAGAGAGAGAGAGAGAGAGAGCGAAAAGGAAGAAGCGCGAATCGTTTGTCTTGCACATCGCGGACCGTTGATCTTCACGTCGCAGGAAGCGATAAGTCAGCGACTGTGCAGAAACAGCAGCGACGTCACGAAAGGTGGAAAGAGAGCGTGAGGAAGCGAACGTGTGCCGGCGAGAGTGAACGAAAAAGAGAGAGAGAGAGAGAGAGAGAGAGAGAGAGAGAGAGAGAGAAGGAGGGGGAGGGCAGCGGTGGAAACGGGAAAACGCGTCGTGCGGTTGCACGCGATTTGTCCCGACTCTCGCGCTTTTTCATCCGTCGGCTTTGTCTCGCAGGGCTTGTCTCGCGAGTTATTAGGGATTGCCCCCGCGTCGGCGTGTTTTCTCTCCTTTCTTGCGCGGCACGACGAAAGTTTGCCGGTGACGAGCGCGAGACACGGCGCCGAGTCCTTTCCGGGGAGGCAGCGCGACGCGGATTCGGACAATCTGCGAGTCCCCGAACGATTGGTATGCAGCAAGTGCAGCGAACCTTCGTCGATCTCTCGCCGATGAGACTCGGAGAGCTCTTACAGCGCAGATTTTATCAGGCGTGGACAAAGCAGAGATTGGTCGAATTAGTGCGACAATGAACAACGCAAACGCGTGTCGACTGGAGGAGACCAGAAGACGGGGGGGTTTTTCCGGTCCTTATGAAGCGAATTCGCTCGCAGGAAGCGGAGATTCTGTCTCCTCCAGCTGAAACTCCTCTGTTTGTCACGTTAAGCCGACGAATCTTTTCTCTCCGCGCGGAAGCACGAATCTGCGAATCCATCGGTCGTTGCTTCTTCTCGAGATCGAACATTCGGAGCTGTACCAGCAGGTTACCTCAGCTGGGGATTTTCGCAGAAATTCACTTTGACGTGGTTGCACCTCGGCGCGAGATGAATAGTCGCGCAATCTTACCTTACCTTGCCTTGCCTTCGCCTCGCTTCGCGGCGGCGGCTTTTTCCGCCGACGACTCGCGGCGCGTCGCCGTTTTCTAATCGCGAGCAAACGGCGCTGTATGGCGCGCATTCGCGCGCGCGCGCGCGAGAGTAATTAGGAATTGTATCCTCCTCCTTCCCCCTTCCGGGCGCCCGCCTGTGCGCGGAGGCTGCGCCGGTAATTAACGTCCCGGGTGTATAGTAATTTATTAATAACGTACGGGCTTGCTTAAGCAACGTCCCGCGACGGGACCTCCGGTGCGCGCGCGGGTTGCCGCTCCTAGATGCGGATCCTTGCGGTATCCGCACGCAGTGGGTATTAATTAACGCGGGATCAAGTTGTAATTCAAGTAAACCGAACTACGTTTAAAATGAGATTATAATTAAAAGCGACGGCGCAGGGCTGTAAAATTGACATGATACTCTCGCCGGATGCTTTTATGCTCGCGCTACTCTGTCGAACCGTTAATTTATTCGATCTTTATAACCCGATCTTAATGGCAGAAAGGAGTCCAAGAGTGGAAATGGATATCGATGAAAATTCCAAGGAGAAAGTCAAGTTTATCCGATATCAGTGATCGCACTCTTGCCGGTCCCACACAAAGTGTCGTATTAATACTTTTCTCAAAATCAAATACAGGCACACACACTCTCTCTCTCTCTCTCTCTCTCTCTCTCTCTCTCGTAAAAACTCAGCGCGGCTTTCAGCGAATCGCCAGATCCTCTCGAGAGAGCTTCTCAGAATTATCAACTTATCTTCTAAATCCGCCGAAATAATCACGAGCCACCCCTGAATGACGCGCGCGGGTGAGAGAGTCGCGCGGTGAATAACAATTCCCGGAAACCACGGACGCACACTCTCACACCCGCGGCGCCGACTTGCCGAATAAAAAACATTCCGTCCGTCTTACGAATTACATCGCATTAGGGGCAACAGTTGTCACAGTGGACCGCACGGCCGCGAGTTATTTAAACCGCGAAAGGATTAATCTTATTTCTGCTCCGCGGCGAGCATAAGTCCCTTAATCCGACGGACGCACACCGTCGCGTCGGTTCACGCGGCCGGGAGGACCCTCGAGGAGGAACCTCGCGGACGAGCGAGAGGACAGGAAGTTGAATATACGAGGGAGATGACGGAGAGGAGGGCGGGTACTCGTTGTCTTTCCCGCCCGTCGCGCTTTGTCTGGGATATGTATATGTACAGGGTGTTCGAGAAAAGAGTTACAGACAGTTCTCTTACAGGGTAGATGGCACTCGTTATATTGAGTGAAAAATATATTTATAAATATCCAGCAAACGCGCGTAGGTCGAGAAATCAACCCTTTCGGAGATGCAAACGTCTTCTTGGCCTTTCGGTAACGTAAATTATTTGTACGCTTCCACCGATCACGCGCGGTAAACAAACGGACGCGTTTCCGTTTCTACACACGTTTGACATCTTGCAGAATTGTGAACTGCTTTCTTGAAAATTCTTGATTTTTCTCGAATCTTGTCAGCTGCACCTTGACTTCGCTGGTGTAATTCGTGTATATTGTTTACGGGTGAGGAGTAAATTAATATTTTTTCATGTCTCCTCTTCTGTTTAGATGCTCTTTCTCCCTGACTGTTCTTAATGCAAAATGAGCCGCAGCTCCATCTCGCGCCCTTCGTAAGCATCGCAGTGATATCCATTCGTTTGTTCACCGCGTAATGGAAGCTTGCACTATCGAAGTCGACAAACGCTCGCGACAAACGATCTATCCGAAAGGATAGATTTTTCGAACCAAGTCTACTAGATACTTTTTACTTGGTGCAATGAGTTTCTCCCTGAAAACCCTCGTTTTCGAACACCCTGTACATACGTCGCGTCTCACGAAGGCGTCAACGCACGTCGCCGCAGTCACGACGAGCGACGCACCGGCGGGTGTGAAAAGAACGTGGCACGTCCGTAAAAAGCCACGGAGAAATCCGAGAACTTGGTCGAGGATTACGACCGGTCCGAGAAGATCGTCCCGATAGCTCCGATACGATACGATCGCGTCCGGGGCGACGAATAAGATTGAAACATTTGTTGCGATCGCTCGCTCGCTCGCTCGCTCGGCCGCCCTCGGCGCTCCATGGCGGACCACCGTCCGCGAGTCGATTAACCCTCGACCCGGGACGCTGTTCTTTTCTCGAGTCGAGAGAAAGGAAGAGCGAGAGGGAGGCGAGGGAGGGTGGGATGGAGAATAGGATTAGAGCGCGGGAAAAATGCTCGAGGTGTTGTACAGTCTCAATTCGGGGATACGCGCGCGTCTTCATTACCTTGCAGCTCTTAATACAGTTCGCATTATACGGAACAAGTGGCGAGCGTAAAACCGGTATTTCGTCAGAAAGGAGCGGGACGCGACGGGGCGTCGGTAAGTGCAGCCGTAGACCCGACTTGTGCAGGTTGTTGCAAGAGGAGGGTAACTAGAGCTCGCTTCGATTATCCCCCGGCAGCCTTCCCCCTCGCCTCAGCCAGCCTCCCTCGCCGTCGCGATTATTCGCTACTCGTTACTCGGCGGCGCACCGCCGCGCGCACTGCGTTTTTGCCGTTCCGCTCCGGAACGATGATCCGCCGTCGTGATGAGCGTCGAGTCCTGCGCCGGACGGGATAGGCGGGCAGGTCGATTCGTTCGCGAAGGACGCGCGCGGCTTCAGCCGGGAAGGAAGCCGGGGCTTCGCGGATGTTTTTCTTTTTTTAGCCCGTCCGCGAGTCACTGCGCCCGTCGGAGCGATTTCAGCCGGCGGTGGGCCGCGGCCACCCTGGGCCGCGCACGGGTCTCTCGCGTCGCGACAGGAAAATAAAAGCGTCGCTGTCGAAGGACGTTCTCCGGTGTCGCTGTGGGGATAAATATTAGCGGCAGCGTGATCGGCCACGAGATCCGGTTCAGTTGGCCGTGAAAACGAATCGCGAGCGGCGATATGGAATGACGAGCACTCCGCCGTCGCCGCTGCCGGGAGACAGAGAGAGAGAGAGAGAGAGGGGGGGGGAGATAGAAAGGAAGATCGTGAGGAATCCGATAGAAATATGATGGGAGGGCAAGTATTATATATACGCGGTGGCCGAAAAGGATCCGCCGCGCGACCTCGGACGACGTCCGAGAGCACAAGTGCAATGCAAATCCGAGCTGCCGCGCGCAGGGAAGCTTCGTAAATGGGAAAATAAGGTGGCGCGATGCGCCGGCCCTCATATTTCTCCACGCGCAGTGATTTACGGCGCGTTTCAATCTCCCTTTGTAACCCTCGAACAAACGACTTAGAGAGAGAGAGAGAGAGAGAGAGAGAGAGAGAGAGAGAGAGAGAGAGAGAGAGAGAGAGAGAGAGAGAAGAACGAAAGGATTAATATCGCCGACAACATTTAACGTTCACTCGCATATACACACACACACTCACGCGCACGAGCGTGTGCGCCTGTGTCCTCTCACAATGAGGTCTACCTCTTCTCCTCCTCCCCCCTACTGTGTCCCCGGGACGAGATTTAAGCCGCGGCCAAGGAGAAAACAATCGGCTCGATCGGGATCGAGTCGAGTTTGGAGCACTCACAAAGAGCAACGCGATCGCGCATTCGTGCGGTAGCTCCGAGAGATTTCGACGAGGAAGAGAGAGAGAGAGAGAGAGAGAGAGGGCAGGCAGGGGAAGGGAAGGGAAGAGTGGAGCTCATCGAAAGTATATGCCGTTGTTGCACAAGGGCGAGTTTAAGACCCCCTCGCTTCGGCGCGCGCCGATGGCGGGAGGGAGATACGGGAAGAGAAGAGAGGCAGCAACGAGAGAACGATGGAGGGTCGGGAGGAGGGGGGGGGAGATGGGACCCGTTATGGAGATGAGAGGGCCACCACATAATGCCCCCCTCCTCTCTCTCTCTCTCTCTCTCTGTCTCGTTCTCTCGGGGCCCGGACCGGGGGCCCCCTGAATTCATAATCCACCGCGCGTCGGCGCGGCTATAGACGGCCGCGCGCGCGCACAATGATCCAAATGTGTTTTCAGCGCAACAAAACGCTCCTGTAAATGTTTATCATTAATTTCAATATTATCTGATGCGGCCGCGGCGCTCGCCGCTCGTCCTCGCACACGGTGGCGGATGACTCCTCCCCCCCGGGAGATTTTTCGCCGCCTACCGCAGAGAGCCGCTCTGCTTAATTCGTGACGGGCCCCTTTCAATCGCCCGAGCCACGTCGCGTCGTCGTTACGACGTCGCCGCGATACCGGTCTCGAGACGAAATCGTATCCGCCCCGGGCATCGCGGCGCGGCGCGGCGCGACGCGGATGACGAATGCCGCGCCGAGGCTTTTTGTGCGCTGCCTACCGCAGAGCAAGCGGCGAAGTCGCGTCGATTTGTATGGGGCATCATCGAGATATGCCTGTGCGTTGCTTCTTGGCACGTGGGATATCCCACGAGCAGCGAGCGCTGCAATTGCGCGCGATTACTTCGGAGAATTTGATACCTGCGCGGTGAAGAGAAGAAGAAGGAAAAGCGGCAGTTCTCGCAATTGGCAGCGCGCAGCAGCGGCGCCCGCGATAACCGGGGTATACGAGTTTCCGCGGGGACGAATTAACGAAGGTTAATTTGGGTAGTGAATACACGCACGCTTACTTGTGTATGCGATGTAACAATTATACAGACTCTCTATAGGGATTAGTGTTCTTAGCAGCAGCGGCGGCGGCGGCGGCGGCGGCGGCGGAGGTGCGATGTAACGATATTCCGTGTGTTACGGAGCGCGGTAGTTGAATTTTGATCCTCCACGGGCATCTTCCTCCCCGGATCTGTTGATATCGCGTGTGATCGCGTTAGAGGTAAATATAATAAAATTCTTTTCATTAGCTCGCGTCGTTCTCGCGCTTAGTTTCTCGCGCGTAGGGAACGCGGTCGCGTGCTCGATGTGCTCGGTTATTACGGAGGATTCGACGGGGTTGGGTCTTGTCCACGCGATACCCGATGCCGATAGTGGGCGAGGATTGAAACGAGTACCTCGGAGGCGGCGGCGGCGGGGGCGGGGAAAAAAAGCAACGCCCGGACCGCGGCGACTGAAAAGTCGGAGGCGGAGGCGGGGGCCGCCGGAGTTGCCTCACTCTAATTCATTCGTAACTTCTCCATCCGGGGAGAATAAATGGGAAAACTCCTCCTCGATGTTATCGGATGGAGTTTCGGAGTGACAGGTGGATAGGTAAAACGATTTATTACGTTCTGCTCCGATACTCGTCAAAGCGAGTAGGTATAGAAACCATATATAATTACGAGAGACTGGTAGCCTCGTGAGCACGACGTTACCCTCCCTGAGAGAGAGAGAGAGAGAGAGAGTGATCTATATCTTATCCTCTCCGCGTAGTACTGATACCATTGTACATTTAAAGCTTCTCTTCGAAAAAATAATGTAATTTTAGTTTTTTAACACAACGAACAAGACGCGATAAAAAAATGATTATTCGTGACTCAGAGCAAAGAATTAAAAAGAAAAAGGCCGGAAAGAATAAAGGCAGAAGGCTAATTAATCACTCGGCTCGAATATCGCGAATGCATAGTGGCTCGAAAACGACGTCGGATAGTTGACGGGAGAAACTGGAGTGGCGGGGGAGTTTGCGAATTTTTGCCGCGAGTTTCGCCCGCACAGATTCCATCGCGCAAATAGCGCGCGCAGGACTCGTCGTCGCGTGTAAACATTTCAAGGGTAAAATAAGCGCTGAATAGTATCGCGTCCCTTGGTTGGAAAGTATCGGTTTTGGTTGCTATTGCCGTGCTTCTGACGCGGCAGTGCCGAGTAATATAAATGCTCGCGATACTCGATATCGCATCGATACCCTGTTTAAAAGCATCTCTGAGCGCGACATGGTTTCGATGCGGCGCGCACAGGAAAGCGACGAAACGCGATTTACGCTCGAAGACGGCGCGGATGTAGGAAGAGGATGAGGAGGAGGAGGAGGAGGAGGAGGAATCCCGGACGACCGAGAGTTCTCCTCGTCGCTAGATGCGCGCGGCGAGATATCGTCGTTCGCTCTCGAGCAATTTGTGGCCGGTCGGAGTAACGAAGCCTAGTCGCGGCCGCTCTATCTGCGAAACTGCCTCGGATGTCACGATAGTCTCTCGTAAAACTCCCAGCCTTTTGATTATCTCGCGAACGCGTGCTGCGAATCTCGACGAGCGGGAGAAAACGGAACGGAGGACGCGCGACGGCAGACAACGACGACGACGACGACGACGCGGAGCGCGGCTCGATTAATCTTGTTTTTATATTTGCCGCGCTTCAGAGCGGAGACCGACATCACGGTCTCACGAGAGCCCGAATACTTGATTTACTTTCGAACCTACCCCCGAAAGTCCGAGGTCTCCCTGCTTCTCGCGGAGCAGTGCGCACGTTTGAAGTTGTCCGTCGGAAGAGCAGAAAGCGTAACTCCGTGTGCTGTCACTCGTTAGCCGTCGCCTAGATGAAACATCCCTCCCCCCTCCTGTTCTCTTCCTTTTCAATCGTATTCTCGATCAACCGTTAGACGCGCGCAACTTCTTCATCGTACGTCTGCCGTCGAAGCAGCTGGTCGCGATTGACGAGCAGCTCGACCGGACTCGAGTCGTTGGGGGAACAAACGAAAGAAGATAAAAACGCGCGTTCAAACAATTTCACGACGACGCGGCCCGGCAATTGAAGCGCTCGCTCGCTGAAAGCGTGATAAGTCAAATCCCGCGGCTCCCGTTTGCGGACCTCCGTTCAGTCGACGCAGTTCCGCACCGGGGACTTTCACTTACCGCAGTCAGTCCTAATTTCCATGGGGTCCCGGCACGTCTGCCCGCCAAGTCTCTCTCCGTCTACTCGCGCTCGTTAACGGCGCGGCGGCGGCGGCGGCGGCGGCGGCGGCGAAGGAGCGCGTGATGCAGGCTACGCGCGCAAAAAAGAATGGAGTCGCGAGGAGAGCAGCATTACGCTCCGGAGCGCTCTCAGAATGGCGCGGCGGGGGTGGGAAAAAAGGGACGCAGGGGCGTCCGGGATGACGGACGTTTCGCATTGCCGCGATAATATCCCCGCTGTCTCGTGATTAATGCAGGCGCGCGGTGGAACAGGGCGAGGGCGTAGCGCGCCCGAGGATCGACTCGCGATCCAGAAAAAGCCGGCTGCACGGGGCGGCAAGAATAATGGCGTCGCGCGCTGATGACTTCTTTCGAGGCGAGCCGCGGCGTCGCGCGACGCGACGCGACGGCCAAGCTCGCTCCCCCTCTCTCCCCCCCCCCTTTGCCGGCCATTCTTCCGCGTGGGAAAGTCGAGCGTGCAACGCGGAAAGTATTGTACGTGCACACGAGATCGCACACGCGGATTGCTCGACGTTCGGTCCTCCTGATATCCTCCTGACTCTCGTCTCTATATATATCTCCGTCCTCTCGAAAAGCGACAGGAATCTTCCACCAAGCGCCAGCGGATATCGCAATCATGCGGGTATATTATCTCCGGTCTGCGAGATTTCTCGCGGCGGGTGGATTTATCCGGCAGCGAGCGGACGGATAGCAGCCACATCGAGGCGATATTTATTCCCGCGGTTGCGATGCCGGGCGATGCGATTGCTTTCCCTTTTCTCCAGAAAAACCCAGAGCTACAGTTTCTGACGCGCGCGCCTCCTCGTAATCGCTGCGACTTCGAGCAACTCGCTCCTCCTTTCTCGCGCAAAGTGCACGCGATGTTCCGCGCTTTTCACGGCTGAATCGATTCGAAATCATTCGACAGTCGCGAGGGACCCTTCGGTCGCCGGGCGATGTCTGAATACTGCGGCCTTAAAAACAATGGTCAAGGTGACTCGCATGCATGCGTCAGCTAGCTGAATGCACAGCGCATCCGCAAGGCGTGATTTGACGGTTTGCGGCAATCATATCGCAACGACCGCCGGGCCGCCGCGAAAATCAGCGGCAACGAGGAAGATAAAATCCGCCGCGCGATACACAGCGCCCTTTACATATCTTTTTTTACGGCTCCGCGAATGTTTTAAGACCGCACGTATTTCGATCGCCGCAGACTCCGAAAGCGCGCGGAATGCGCGGCACGTTCGCAGTCACACGCGCCATTCGCGATCGCGTGTTTGGTCGCGATATCTCCGTCCGAATGGCATTCCACGACGGCGTGAACTCGGCCGAAGGGCGCGTCGCTTTCGCGATCCGAAGCTCTGAACATTTCGATGACGTTGCGCGCGAGCGGGATAATTAAGTTTCGTTTATATTTGCTGCGCATGATCATTAATTATTTTCGAATCGAATGCGCATGAATATATCTACGGCGACGTTAATTTGATCAATTTTAAAATACGCACGCGGTTCGCGTAATATCGAATTGCGCACGCCTTTTATCGTTTATTAAAATTTATTATATATTAATTTTTAATTAAATTTATGGAACGATACTAAAGCCAAGAGGGGGAGAGAGAGGGGGAGGGAGAGGGAGGAGAATCTGATCGGAAGGAGGTCGGCTATCCTAATAAATAGCGCGTTACATTTTCATGCGAGGGTGGCGCGGATCTGAATGAAATTCGCGGCCACGCGCTCCTTGATATTCATGAAATTTTCTGCTTATCTCGCGTATCAGTAATTGTTTTCGTTTGCCGGGTCTAAAGCCGCTACTTGGGATTCCGAGGCAACGCGACCCTCTTCTTGAATAAAATATTTATTCCGAGTGTGTATATCGTCTCGATCCGCCGACTGCGCGTCGCGAACCTCTCTCTTGAGATTTACTCTAATTCTAAAATACACGTGAAAGACTGTAAAAGTACACTTTAAACCAGACTACGTGATGCGAGAAGAGATGTGACATCGAGCACTCAATCAAATCTCTCGTGCGATTACAAAGTCAAAAGCGAAGTTCCAGTGATTCCGAGACTAACGCGATTAACCGCGAATAAAAAGCATCGGGAAAGGAATTGCAAGCGATTAGAATTGCTCTTCCGGAAAATTACAATTTTAGCACTGCACACAGAGAATATAACGAGTGGCGGAGAGGCGGCACGAATTTCTAGCGAGAAATTTAAAGACAGTTGTGAAATTCCCTCCCGCTATTTTTCGACTCGTACATTTTGGTGTCAGAAAAATATGACGAAGGAAGAAGCGACGGTGTACAGACAAATAAGAAGAAAAACTCGACTGAGATTCGATTATTTCTATTTATATTTACGTTGGAGTACAATATAAAATACAAAGCCGTGCAATGCAATATAAAAGTATAATCTATTCCAAACGCGGCGGTGCTAAACGGGTTTCGGTCGTTAAACAATTTCTCTCGTCGGTCCTCGATGCAGCCGTCGATATCGGAATTCTTGGCGTGCGGCGCGCAAAACGGCAACCTCGTGAGTTCCGGGTTATCTCCTCGGGGACCTCAGCTACTCGAGCCGGGATTATCTCCTTGGGAGCCGCAGTCGTTGACGAGGAGCCCGCGCGGGGAGGAGGCCGAGAGGAAAAAGGGGAGTGGTAGGGGGGGGGGACTATTTGCACATCACTCAAAGGAGTCGGCGGTGCATCGGGATCTTCCGATCCTGCGCCGTCCGCAGCCTCGCGCTATGAAAAGCAATTTACACTGCCCTCCGGACTTCGAATTACTTTTGAATGCTGAAGAGACGAGCGCGCGGGCGCACTTTCCCGCCGCCGTCAACCGCAGCGATAATGAAATCTCCGGGATTTTCGAGCACGATTGTTCACGCTAACAAGACCCACCGCGCCGAGTCTCTCCTTTTGGGCGAGAGCGTTCTTTTTCCCTTTTTTTCTGCGGTCGTTTTCGGATGCGTTACTCGCATTTACGCGGAAAAGTGAGAGAGTGGAGAAGGAGGTCGCGGCAAAGAATTTGTATAAACACCGTCAAAGGATCCGTCGCAACTTTGCGGTCTTTGTGAACTGTAGTCATAAATACAAAAGGACAATCGACAAAAGAAGAAAAATACACGTACGACACGTGGAAACCTGAGTATGACGTAACGCGTAATGCCTCTTAAAAGCAGGGATTTTCAGCGCGCCGCGTGCGTTTTATATCGCGGAATCACGGAAGGCCAAGCATCCTCCGCGATAAAGGTCTGCTTGCGGCTCTCGTCGGGAGGTCGATATCCGCGAAATTGAGGACTGTTTTATATAAACGCAGCTGATGTCTCGATGGTCGATTTTCTGCCACGGTATCCGCGATCTAATTACGGTCGTCATGCGCCGAGCTAGAAGAGAGAAATAGAAAGGGTAGAGAATCTCTATACGGTCGCGTGTGTAGCCGACGTTGACGACGATCGAGCGGTTTACTTATCCCCCCGGCGTGCGATTTTCGGCAGAATTTATTTCCCCCCGCTGCCGCGTCATTATTCGTCATTAGAAGCTGTCATTGCGCGCCGGAATTGGAGCGGCTGTAATTGGCAGAATTCCTGCGCGTGTGCGGGACCGGGTAGTCAGAGCGACGCGCCGCTGCACAGCCATGGAGAGGCAGCTTTCGGGGGCAGGTTCTTCGATTGCTGTGAAACCCCGGATTGTGTGCGTTTCGTGCTTCCCCAGTTAAATATGGGCCTGCCATTCTGCATTTCAAACCGCACTTTGGCTCGTTTTATGTTAGCAGCCTCCGCGCTTCGAGTGACGTGTAATTGTCGGAATCACAAAAATGAGAATTGTTGCGAACGATATCTTATTTTTTGGGAAAGAAGAAGGACGAGCGGGGCGGGGGTGGGGCGCTAGCATATTCCGATTAACGTGCGCGCTGTGCTGGCGACTTATTAAGCGTATTTTCTTTCAACGACAGTTTCCTCAAAAAAATTTCACGACTTTCGCGCGAGGACGGAAATGCGGCTCCAAACTTCTCCATTCGCTCCTCTTCCCGCTCCGCAGATGTTACGCTTTCCACGATCGACCGGCGCGAAGACGAGAGTCTCAGCGGCGCGACTAATTAAGTAATCAACCGCGTTTGTAGCGACTACAAATGTACTTGATTACTTACGTGATGTATATACGTTTGTGCCTCGGAGAAGCTCGATCATTTCTGTCGAAAACGCTTCGCTCGCAGCACGCACGACAGGCCTCTCCGTTCCCTCGATTTATCCGGCACGACGCACGGCGAACAAACCGTACGAATTCGCCTTCAGCAATTCGTGCCACTCGCATGCGGCGCCGCCGCCGCCGCCGCCGCCGCCGCCGCCGCCGTTTGATCGGCGCAGCGGGACGCTCCGTTATCGACGACGTCGCGGCGGAGTATTAATGCGAGCGGTGAATTGGGCCGACATAATTGCTATAATTGTCCGGCATGCGGAATCGGTTACTGAATACGTACGCGCATATGTGCGTGCGTGCGTGCGTGCGTGCGTGCGTGCATACGTGCGTACATGGCGGCGGCGTGGGATAGAGCATAGATCTCTCTCTCCCTCCCTCCCTCCCTCCCTCTCTTCCTCCCTCTCTCTCTTCTCATCCTTCCACCCTCTTACTTGCCGCCTTCCTCTCTCTCTCTCTCTCTCTCTCGCTCTCGCTCTCCCTCTCTCTCTCTCTCTCTCTCTCTCTCTCTCTCTCTCTCTCTCTCTCTCTCTCTCTCTCTCTCTCTCTCTCTATCTCTCTCTCGCTCTCAATCTCTATGTAACACATTGACCGCGCGTTCGCGTGGTGTGTTCGATAGGACGGAAAGACGGACACTCGCGGAAACAAAGCTCCCCAGTGCGCACAAAGCGACGTAATTGGATGCCGATAATGCCTGTTGATGTCACTGATGTTTCACGATTACGGACTAATCCGGCCGTATGAATATCAATAGCCGATACCATAAAGCATAGCTGGCCGACGTATCTCTGCTATTATCGTTACTCTGTTATTATTATCGTTGTTTAATATATTTGCATGCGCGTTTCCCCACCGCCGTAGCGCGCGCGCGTAGAGCCTGGAAACAAAATTGATATACGCTCGATATAAACCGCACGCGCGCGCCTATTTTGAGCCGCCGTTATAACCGGCTTATTGAAATTCCTGTAATTTTGTTACAGCGGCATAACTATCACCGGACGACGTTTTATATTCCGCCGAATTAAGTTCCGATATTACGTGTACCGCGCATTAATTCAAATTCATTAGCAAGCCCCGCGATGGAAGTCGCGCGTGTGCGGCTTCGATTTTGCGAAATCGACAATTTCGGAACTTTATCAGCGCCACGAGGACTCTCCTTAACAATTTTGGGAAATGATCGTGGAACGCGATATCGCTGTGTGTCTTGTGTTCCATACGATACAGTGCTACGGGGAGAAACTATCACGCGACGAGTAAGTGTGAGAGAGAGAGAGAGTGAGAGGGGGGGGATGGCGTGGAGCAGCGAATGCGATCGCTGTCATCGCCTCGCTAGCACGATCGAAAATTCGCGTCCCACGTGCGCGTCCGACGCGGAATGGAGAGCCGTACATCGAGCGAGTTTACTGCCGTACGTGTCCCGATCCGATTTCCTTTTATCGGCCGTCGACCGCGGATTCGCGTCGTGACGAACGAACGAGGTCCAATCGCGAATAACAGACAATTTCGGCCAATGTGACCAGCTGCGGGAGTACATCTCCGGCGATTGCGTTCCGTGCTCGCGCGGAGGATACGTAAATAATCATAGCGAAGGAAAGCCGAAGTCTCTCAAGCCCCTCTGCGTCGAACGCCGGAGAAAAACTAATAAGGAGCATTTGCATCGCGAATAAGTCGTAGTGCACAATGTGCAGCTAGCTACACCAATCTCGAACTTAAAGCAACAGAAAAAAAGAGATATCGCGCAGATGACCCCTTTCCGAGAACTTTCCGAGAACGAAGCGCATAATTTTTCAGATAATAACGCGGCGAATTATAGAGAGAATTATCTTCCGACTAAACTTTCGAATCCGACGTGCGAATTTTTGTCCGACTTCGCCTCGCGGGTCTACGAAGACCTCGAGACGGCCCTGTCGTTGACTCTCACGACGCGTTGCACCCTCGCGAAATTGATGATGCCGACTAGTCTCGCGATTCCCGCTGGAAGGAAAGGGTTGAACGTTCTCACGGAATAGCGAGGGTGTCGACGGAGAACCGAAGGAAGGGAGGGCGTAACCCGGACGGAAGACACGGCGGAGCAACTATCGTTGGCAAGGGGCGGAGGAGGGTCTGACTTTTCGATCGCTCATGTCTCGGGGAAGGCGATCCGCCGGCAGAAAAGTCGGCGGGGGGTGGAAAAAATATGCTCTCCACTTCCGACGGCGGGGCGGAAATTGAAGAAGTTACGCGCGCGAGAGACGGCCGCGCAAATTATTTATTACTCCATCGTTTCGCGTGAATTCGCGCGTATCGCAGGCGCGGGGTCGGGGCACGGGGGCGTGTCCTTCCCGTGGTAATTTTTCACGACGCGGTCGATGATAACGCGGTCCTGCGGTTCCGCTAGACGACTAGTCGCAAGGAATTCTCCCTCCGCCGGGAAATTCCAGCCTGGCTGCTCGCGCGCGCGCGACCTTCGGAATTTCGCGATAATATAAGAGGCGCGACTGCAAAATTTAAGGCGTCCTTGCCGCCGCCGCCGCTTGTCGAGTGTAATTAATATCGAGCGATACCACGGCGCTTTTATGAAGAAAAAGATCGACCCGTCGGATTTCCCGAGGAAAATGCGACAGCGGCCTCTCCTGTGCCCTCGATAAAAATACTCCGTCATCGTCGCGTAAGAGAGTCTCAGACAGAGTGTCATCGCCGTTCGCGCTGATCGATCCAGCAATTCTCCCGAGATAAAGCACATTTCTCCGTTATATTTCATCGCGATCAAGTACACAGCTCGATCCCGCCGCGGCTGCGAGACACGAGAGGCGTCTAAGTACAGACGCGTGCGTCTCTCTCTCTCTCTCTCTCTCTCTCTCACTCTCAATTTTTCATCAGAACGTCGAACCTGGAAGCAATACCCGGCTCGTCCGAGGCTCAAAGCCTTGTCGCCGCCGCCGCGCTGAAGCCCTTTCTCTCGCGCAAGAATCCGAATCCTTCGTCAGAGACGCGGCCCTCTCACCTTTGAGTAACCGCATACCGTCCGCAGGCGGTCGCGCCGTGAAAAGAACATGGAGAGCGCCAAGCAACGCATGGCTCGGCCATGAGCTCGAAAATATGAATAAGTAATTCGCGAACGGTCAAAAGGATACGCTCGCGTAAAGTCGACCACACGAAACGAGACCCACTTCCGTTTTATTCTTCGCCGAAACAGCCATCGTTTTTCCGGGGGATAAATTAATAATTATCAATCTGTCGGTAATGATCTATCGGCTTGAGTTTTCAGTTAATTTCCCTTCGTTCCTCATTAACCGTTAGCTTCCTCGCTACCGAGGTATCCTCACACCCTCGTCCTTTCGAGACTAACTCGAGTCGACGTGCAGTCGTCTCTGTCCTCCCTGCCTTCGCACATCCCGACGGCCGCGTGAAGGCGACGTGGCGTGGCCCAGGTGAGAAGGTCCGTCAGGAAAAAAGAGAAACGGCCGGAGGATAAGGGACGACGAGGAGATGAGGGGGGAGGGGAGGTGGCGGTAGGGTGCCGGCGACGTAACACGCGTGACTCGCTGGCGATCACGCAGCACGCGCAGGTACGGCGGCTCGCGGCCAAATGAAATTTTAATAAAGCCGCGGCCGGAAAGCGCAGGACGGGCGGGGGAGCGGGAGACGGCCCACGACAATGGAACAATGGCCTGGGGTATCGCCCGGAGGCGTCGGCGCGCTTCTTCCCGCGCCGCGATAATTATATCGAGGCGCGGCGGCACGGAATCCCGGCAGAAAAACTTGTCTTTGGCGGTCGGACGGCCGAAGAACGCCCGGACGACGCTTCGGAGCTGCCCAAGTAAAGGCGAATTTACACGGTTCGCTCCCGATGATTACCCCGGATGAATCATCCAAAATGAATTGGATGAGTGGCTTCTTGTTCTCGGGCGTATCGCGCGCGCGTCCGATCCGATCAAGCGGCATTTCGCTGCCTCGGACGCGCGGCACGAGGCGAAGCGCAGCGGGCTCCTCCTCGTATGTCGGGGAAGATTCCGCGCGACGATGAACCACCGTCTTGCGGTTAGCGGCACACGCGAGCGCGTGTGCGTTCGCGAGTGCGACTGTCGACTGCGAACTCGCGATTCTCTCGCGGCTACCGTCGACTTTACGAAACTCTCGGCTGCGAGTTTCGATATTTCGCCCGCTCTCCCGCTCTCCCGCGTCTCGAAACCCGCAATTTCTCGCTCGCCCATCCTCTCCTCCCACAGAGACGCGCGAAACTCGCAATTTGCGCGTTGTTGTTGTTGCGTGCAGCGAAACAGCAACAAAGGAACCGTCTCAGTCGAGAAGTCGGAATGGATACCCCTCGCGCTGATGACTTACGCAAATTCCGCTCGGAAGTGGGGTCGAACCCTCTCTTTCTCTCTTTCTCTTTCTCCCTTTCTCTCTTTCTCTCTCTCTCTCTCTCTCTCTCTCTCTCTCTCTCTCTCTCTCTCTCTCTCTCCCCCCCTTTCTGCACCCGGTTCTCTTTCTCCCCCGCGCGATGATCCGGCCAAACGAAAGCGAGTCTTCGGCGGACGAGTCGTTTTTGTTCTTTCCTGGACGAGGACAATGTTTGCGCGATTCATTCCACTTTCGCTGCTCGACCGGCAGTGGCCGAGGAGAGAGAGAGAGAGAGAGCGCACCGTGTAAATTCGCCTTAACTTTTGCCTCCAGCTCTCGCCCTTTGTCTCCCTTGCGACAGGGAGCGCGCGGTCGTCTCGGTTCGACGGTCGTCTTCGCGAACGAGCGAAACTCGATCGGCGAGGGAAAAGGGCGCGACGCTGCGCCACCGCTTTTTGCCGGCGACTGCCGTTTCTTTGTGGGAACGACAGAGTGGCATTCTAATACGGCCATAGCGCGCGCGAAGAGGAAGAAAAGGAGAAAAGCGGTGCACGCGCGCGATAAAAAGGCCGCAGGCGTTTGCAACAAAGAGCGGTCTCGGTCGCGTTAGATAATCGGCGGAAATTCATCAGTCATCGTTACGCGATTATCCGCCGTCTCGCACGACCCGTTGTAATTTCTAATTTCAAGGTCACGGGAGCAAAGCTGCGGTAAAGTGCAACGTATCGAGCATGTATCAATTAAAGTCCGAAAAACGCGGACAGACCGCGGCCGTGAGTCGAACGTGATCAGTCACGAGCGTGAGTCCCGTTAGAAGCCGGAGGGAAACGACGAAATCTAGTTGTAAGTGTGTCCGGTCAAAGAGAGAGAGAGAGAGAGAGAGAGAGAGAGAGAGAGAGAGAGAGTCTAGACAAATATTTGAAATGGAAGATCCCGGAGTGATACGGGAGCAGTCGGAGTAAGAGGCATTAACCGAAAAGCCGACCGGTTACACGAAGAGCCGAGAGCGAACGTTGGCTTAATTAAGCTCACGTGCGCGAGATTAGCTCTCGCCGATTGTTGTCGCGGTTCCGCTCTCTCAGCCGAGAGCATGTAACATTTTAATCGCGCGCAGGCCGAAGGGCTTTGATTCCGTCCGCGATTCCGTGCGCTCCGTCCAATTTCATTATCCGGATATATGTTATATACGGCAGCGTGCGCTCAAGTTCCTCATCGTATCGCCTCGTCGGCGCTTTTTAAGAGCCCTGCCGGAATCTCTCTCAGGCGAGCATGCCGCGGACGTAGTATACGCAGTCTCGTAAAATCTCAGGCGTATGATAGCCTGCTGAATATTTGCACGGTGCGGCGCGCGATGTCGATAGTGCTGCCTTCCGGCTGACGCGCTCCGCCCGCGCCGCCGTGTTAAGTTTTGCGCGATAATGTGCGTGCAATAAAATTCCCCCCGACGTGCTCCATCGGCGATGCCGCCGCTACTACACGCACACGCACGCTTTGCCTGCCTGGCGCCGGAGAGGGAAACTTGCGAGAGGGATCCTCGCGACGCGAGGAGAGGAAAACGGCGCGCTGGCCGAGAAGAGCGACCCGACGATCGAACGTCAAAATAAACGTTCCGTAGTCTTCCGCTGTCGCGATTTAGAGACAAGAAAAGACGATACGAGAAGGAAAACAAGTCGTCGAACGGCGTGGAGCTCGGCTCGGCGCGCAAAAAATCGCGAACATCATAACACCGTGGACGAGGTGGTGTGTACTTCTAGCTGAACGGTGCGAATCAGTCTCGAAGAACGTGGCGATTTAAACGGCGAGTTAGCGGGTGCGAAAATAGAGCGAATTAGCGGAGCGGAGGGCGAAGCGCGGACGCGTCGTCGAGCGCGTCGACCTGTTTGTGGCCGGTAACTCACGTTTCATGCGAGATCGCAGGTATCATTGACGCTGGTGGAGGAGGGAGGAGAAGGAGGTGCTGGTCCTCGACGCTGCTGGCTAACTGTAAATGCGAGTAGTCACGCATGGGAAAGCGTTCGCCGGTCCCACGATCGTTCGGGTGAGGATCGATTATTATCGCGGGAGAGAGAGAGAGAGAGAGAGAAAGAAAGAGAGAGAGAGAGAGAGAGAGAAAGAAAGAGAGAGAGAGACAGCGAGAGGTGTATCCAATTTCGCGTTATTCGCGCTCGCGCGCGAAACAGAATGAGAGACGACGTGCCGTAAAAGCGGCGTACGCGAGAGAGCGCGGATGCTATCGAGCAAATTACGGTGCGCGGTCTATTCATTTGTAGCGGAGTCGACGACCAATCAGTCGTTAATTGCTAACGGTAACGAGGCACGGCGGCGCGGTGTGCACCGCGGAGAAATTCAAAACGAGTAGGACGGGATAATCACGACGGCGATGACGTGTTTCCGCCTCTCGTCTTGGGATGCCGATGAGCGCCTCGCTTGTCGGAGGAAAGCCAAGTAGGCAAGCAAGCAGGCAGGCAGGCAGGCAGGCAGGCAGGCAGGTCTTCCTTAGCCGCACACGCGGTGAATTAAAAGACGCGGCCGCCGCCGCCGCCGCCGCCGCGGTGCGCGAGCGTTGATGGACTACATTCACGTCACGACTCGTTAAGCAATGAATAACATTTCGCGCGAGGCGCGTTACCGCCGGCTGTTGGAATTTCCAACGGATGTTTCGCCGTGCGGGAGAGCGCGACTTCGAGTGCGGTATTAATCCATTCATTGCGAAGCTCCGATAACGGAATGTCCGATATTGTCGATATTATTCCTCCGCGTGAAAATTCGCGAGATATTCGGGTAGCGCGATCCCGTCCGCCCAGCCGGTGTCTTCTTATTTCACCCCGCGTTGTGTGAAACGCCCGCGGATTTATGCGGAGCGATAAACAATCGCGCGGATGTTTCTCTCTCGCCCTCTCGCGAAAAATCCTCTCCAACCCGCTTTTTCAACGCGCGCATTCTCCGCGACGCGGTCGATCTAACTCTTCGGGGAAAAAGGCGTCGCGCGAGCGACTGCAAGCGGTTGTATGTGTGTGTGTGTGTGTGTATGTGTGTGTGTGTGTGTGTATGTGTGTTGTGTGTGCGCGCACGTTCGCCTCGAGCATCGCGACGATGCATTACACTTTATGGCTCTGTTGGCGCGGATTTTAACGTTAAGTCGTCGCTCCTTTTCCAGGACCGGCACGTGAAGGACGCCAGCAGAGACCCGCAGATGGATGCGAGCCAGGACTACCGGCTGTTACTGGGTTACGAGAACAAGACGCACACGGTCCTTCGTTTCAGCAGACGATACGACACATGCGACTCGCGGGACCTGAAGATCACGGTAGGTGATGCGATTTATGCCGCTCGAAAGGCGCAGGACAATTTCCCGCGAAGCGCTGCTGCCGCTTCTGCGGCGCACTGCTGGCTCGAGGATTTACTCGGCGTGCTTATCTCGCGCTATTTTTGTCCGTGAGATAAACACACTCCCTCCCTCCCTCCCTGCCCAGCCCGAACCTTTGCGCTCTCTCGCTTTCTCTCCGAAAGTGTTCTCCGAGAGAGTGAGAGAGAAAGATTAATACGGGATTTATTTCGATGAGGGATAGATTAAGGAGATTTACCACGCGCGAATAAATCGCGCGATTTAATCCTCTCGCCGAAACACAGGTGGACTTCTTTCATCGGCGAAGTGCAACGGGTGCCGTCCGTGTTTGCCCAGGAAAAATAAGCGCGGCCGCAAGAACAGAGAAGGAAGGCGGGTATTTTATTATATACGGAGAAGCGAGTTCACACACACACACACACACACACACACATACACACACCCGCCGAATGCGCGCGGTCGTGCTAATTATGCTCGCGTAGGCGATGAAACCGGAACAACCGGGCTATAAATCTCCTCATTAAACTGCGCGCGCGGATCTTCACGCGCGCGCGCGCGCGCGCGCCCGACCGGTGTTTTCTCTCGCGGGCAGCCGCTCATATTTGGAATCGGTTCGAAAACGTTATACACACGCGTCCTCCTCGCCCTCCGCCCAACCTTGGCAGTTTTCAAGCGCGCGTGTAAAGATTTTAAATGCACGGTCGCGCAGTTAATTACCGGCGTGCGAGCGTGTAATCATTACGCTCGCTCGCACACGCTCGTGAAAAATGCCGCGCGAGCGTTCTCGCTAACGCTCGAATGAAATTCGGCGGGCTCGTTATCGCGGTGCTCTCCTCCGGCGCGCGCCGGTATTCCGCGCTCATTGCAGGACAGGTCGACCTACTTCTTTATTTCGCCGGTAATTAACTCGGAAATAGATCGCGCGATAGAGCCGGCCGCCGCCCCGCTCGGGCGCCCCGCTCGACGGTGCTCGGCACGAGCTTAACCCGAAAAGAAAGGAGATTACGCGCGACGGGGGGGGGGGGTTGTCGGCCCGGCCGAAGCCGCGCCGCGCGCGACGTGAAGCTCACGGCGGCCGACGAGCGGACGTCGCGGAGAACTCAGTCCTGAATCCTGCAGCCGCTTCCGTCGTCGCCATTACACAGCGATCAGTGCCATCGATTGGCAGGAGGTGTGCTTCACGCTAATCCGCGAGCACTTCGAGCACGCGGAACTTCGCGTCCGAAAGCTCGAGAGGAGAAATGTCGCGACTCCAGCTGACGATTGCGAAATGCGCGAGCGATTTCGCGTTCTCTTCCTCGCGTCCGTGTGGAAATTCGCCAAGAGCGCGCGAGGATGAAAAGCGGCGATAACGCGGTGCTCTCGCGATGTGCTTCAACGCGGAGACGCGCGCGTGTATATGTGTGTGTGTGTGTGTGTGGCTTTTCATAATCGGGGCTTTAACATGTTGGGAGTCTTCGGTGGCGTTTTAATTCTCGAGTGGATCAGCGGCGGGTCGGCGGAGGAGAAATTTTATTCTTTTTCCCGCGACGAGTCTACCGCCGCGGCGGAATACAATAGAAATATCGTTCCGGAGACGCGCGCGTGCCGCTTATTTTCGCGGAGAAGGACGAGCGCGCGCGCGCGCGCGTGCGCGTGCGACAGTAAATCGGCTGAACGGCTGCCATATTTTTTATCCCGGACACTTTTTTTATTTATTCATGACATTTGCGTTAATCGCACGCAAGGAGGGCGCGTGGTGAATTTGCGCGCGGAAAAACGTAGCGATCTTCGCGCCTCGCGACGCGGCGAGCGTGAACAAATAACAGTTTTTTTTAACGGCGATCGGCGTTTTCCGCCCTCCCCCTCTCTTGCCCCGCGTCGTCAGCTGCAAACCCTCCAACGATCGCTTATTAGCTTCTATTACCGTCACTTCGTTATCGCTTTTACGAAATCTCGCGGCGTGTTATCGAACATCAGCGCTTAACACACAATCGTCGGGGCTCGATTCCCCCACCCGATCGTATTATTATCGCGCATCAATTTCGGCCGGGCTCGTTGCGATGCGATGCGATGCGATCTCATCGTCTGGCCGCGCGTGCATAATTCGCCGCTGCAACCACGACGCTATCGAAGCCGCCGCCGCCGCCGCTGCTGCTCGGTGCCACGTGGATAAACGGCGTACGTGTTCGTAAATATTCGCCTGCGGTAAATCGAAATCCCCCCGCCCCCGAATCACGTTATGTAACGTCGTATTAAGCAGTATTTTGGGATAATCGATTTCCAATTAACAGCGAAAAACACTCGCTGGTTCGATATACCAATTCGCGGGGTAATTTTTTTCGTTCTCCCTTTCTCTTTCTTTCTCTCTCTCTCTCTCTCTCTCTCTCTCTCTCTCTCTCTGTCTCTCTTGCTCTTTCTGTCGCGCGTTTACATAGTGCACACATGTGTGCCGTTTATTTCCGTGTAACGGAGCACAGTTGTCAAACGCGTCATTAATATCCAACCGAGTTGTCGACGATCGGCTGTTTTTATTTGCAAAGGAGTGGCGAAAAATGACGCGACGACAGGAATCTGCTATCTCGGCTGCAAAGAGCACGCTCTGTTATTTGACGAAGGTATTTATAAAAAACAAGCGTGATATCGCTTAGAGTGACGCGGACATTTTCACGTCCGTGGTTGCAAATAAAGTAGCACAACATGCGTACTGTGTATTATTTCGGTCAGTAGTCGCGGCAGTTTTATCTATCAGAAGCATCGTACGTCGTTCTACTTTTATCGTCTGAAAATCTAATAATTCACGATACGTGTTACTCGCAAATAAAAATGTATGTCACCGTGCGAAATAAAATATACAAGCGACGGGGCCGCGAGTTGTGTAAAAAAGCGTTTCTGCCGGTCGGGCAAGTCGGGATATTCTCGAATTTCGAAGGAAGCAGGATCTCTCGCACCGGTCAGCCGGCGTTCGTGACACGACATTGTCCGAATCGCCGGTTCATGCCGAGACGATCTACTCCTGCGCCTCGAGAAAGCCCGGAGGAGAATTCCTGGCGGTCGCGATCATCTCGAGTGTCGTTCCTCTTTACTAAGAGAAAGACGGAGAGAGAGAGGAAAGATGAGAATAAGGACGACGACGACGACGAAGAAGAAGAAGCCCCCCCTCCCCCCGATGAGAATGTCCGTCCGTCTGGCGGTTGAGTCATCGAAATACTTTGTCGCGAAAATAAAAGCGGGTCGCGATTTCATCGCGACGGGAAACGACCGAGTCAGCGGGGCCCTCTCGGGGCCCTTATCTGATCGCGTGATCGCGATATCGATACTCGATATAATATTTTTGCACGGCGTGTCTATCTCGCCAAGAGCGAGTGCGATCGCGAACGCAGCGGGTTGCAAGGGGATGCAAGAGGATACACGCGCCTCTCGAGATTCCAGGGCAGGGCAGGGCAGGGCAGGGTAGGGCAGGGTCGAGGGGAAGAGGAGTTCCGGTTAAAACGTAAGACGATATGAGTCGATTATTCAGGCAATCGTAGCCGCCCTTGGTCTTTCCCTCTCTCTCTCTCTCTCTCTCTCTCTCTCTCTCTCTCCCAAACGTCTTGCTAAAATCGATACAGAACGCGCGGACGCGTTTGGCTGCGGAAAGACCTGATGTGCCCAAATTGAACCATCAGCGGACGGTATTTTCGACGGCACGGCTCGGTTCGTAGGTCGGATCGCGCCGATATAGCGTGAAGGTTGTGCAAAAAACGCCGCATCGGGTTGCCACCGCCCCGTTCGAAGGTTTCAATTAGAATAGCCGTGTTTTTCCACGCCGATATATTTTCCCGGGATCTTCGCCGCCGACGTAACATCGGCGCACGAAGGGTGGTGCTTGCTTTTTCGACGAGATATACGCGACGCGAGACATGTTTGTTCCAGAAATACGTCGGTGAAATGTAGCGTCGCGTCGATGTTATCAGGGATCCCGTTCCGTTTGCGTCATCGATAGAAATCAAATATTGAGATCGCCTCGGGGAGTTATTACTTCTCGAGTTTCGGTCTCTCTCTCTCTTTCTCCCTCTCCCTGCCCTCTCCTCGTTCTCTCCTCGCTGATGCTTTATCGCGGCGCTTATCTCGAATTTCCTCGTCTCGAATTTAGAAGCCGGAGATATCCACCAGCGTGTACGTAGCTCGGCAATTTTTCCGGATTTCCAATTGCGGCACCGAATACGCAAATGGCGAACTTTCCATGTCGTTCGTTCGCTGTATCAACTGCTTTAAACCGTGATCGCGACGCTTAGTCGGGGGGGGGGGGAGAATAAGTTTCTGCGCCGCGCGATTTAATGTGGCGTTATCGTGTCGAGATAACTGAGATGTTAATCGCCTCGCGGGAGAAATTAAGAGACGTCATGAATATCCGTGAGAGAGAGAGAGAGAGAGAGAGAGAGAGAAAATCGTAATATTCAAAAAAGGAAAATAAAAAAATTTCTCCCTCGGCCACACAGCTTCGTCTCCACGAGGAGAAATGTTTGATCGAACAAATCAATTTTCGGCTGAAAAATGAAAGATTCAGGAGTAGCAATTGAAAACATCAGAATTCCGTCGAAGTTGATAATCTTGATAATCTCGATCGAGTTCTGATAACTTTCAGCCGAAATTTCTGCACCGTTCATGTTTTACCAGAGAATTGTTTCGTTCGACCAAGTATTTTCCCTGTGTTCTCTTCCCTGTGAACTATCAAAGTCTCCCTCGCGCGTAAACTTCTTGGAAGAGAGCGCGAGTGTAGTCGCGACGGTTTCTATCTTCCCGCGGAGTTGGTTGATTTACTGCTTCTGCTTATTGCTTTGCTAATTTAGAACTATAACCGCGAGTCACACACATTATAAGCGCGTCCTTAATACCAGGCGCGTCCTTAAAACAGAACCGCGGCGACGCGGCGTTTCCCTACGAGTCGCGGAAGGCACCGCATGACACTACGTAGGAAATAAGAACAATGCCATTGTGCAACTGCGAAGTTGGAATGGCCTCATAAAGGGTTAACTCGTCGTTACTCTCGTAACCCAATTCCGCGTCTTTCCGCCGACGTGGATATATAAAGGCTGGCTGGCGCAACTCGCAACAGCAGCTCTCCCAGACACGCGCGCGCGCCAGGCTCTCGATCAATTTTCCTAATTCGTACACCGCTCGTGCCGAGCCGACCGTGCGCTTGGAAAATCGCAGCGGAAGAATTACCGAGCTGACGAGGAAGAGGAGGGAGAGCACGAGAAGAAAATGAAGGTGGGGACAACTCGCGGGAAAAAATTTGTCTCTCTCTCTCTCTCTCTCTTTCTACGCCGAAAATTCATTTTCTCATGCGAACGTGATAAGAGAACTCGACTCCGTCAATATTTGCGTGCATTTTACCGTATCAGCCCGGCAGAACTCAATTTTTCTTGTGGTTTTATGTAAAAAGAATCGAATTTGTCCACGGCAGTAGCGCGCGTAGCATTGACTTGGTCGTTACGCGACCGCGGCTTTGTTTTTCGGCGGATAGCATGCGGACTCGGAAGCGCAGTCGCTTGAGAGTGAATTAATTAGAGATATCGGCGAACGCCCATGCTGGGAACAATGGGCGAGTCGGTACCGGAAAGCTACAATGGACCGACGTGTTAAACTCCACCCGTTCGTGACCTCGGCATCGTTCGCCACGGCATACTGGCGCGAACGCGCGACGCTACACGGCGTTGTATGTATAGCGCACATCGCGATACACCTCTCTGAAGCCAGCAGGATCAAATCGGCAAAATCAAAGCGCACTCATTGGATTATTTAGTACTTAGTTTGCGCTGATCTGTACCATTAATCAAAAATTTATAGCCGTGCCGTTTCAGAAAAAAGAGAAAATGGTAATGCTGCTAACTTCATATAGAGTAAGTAAGATGACGGCAAAAGAAGCAGCAGCAAAGACGAAAATATAAAAAATTTTATCAGTACAAAAATTTGTACTGATTTGTACCGTCAAATAAAATTCAGTTCCGTAGAAGCAAGTCCCCATTGTGAACTCAACTTTAAGTTATTAAACCCAAGAGCGAAGTACCTCTTCCTATCAGCAGATTCGATCGCGACTTTTACAGTAGATGCGAGACAATTTAGTGGTATTGAAATTTGTAATTATAGGTTTTAGTGGTACAAATTACCTCGCATCTACTGCGAAAGTTGCGATCTGATTTAATATAATTAACTTCAGTAGACACTTGTTTCCACGAGATTGAATGCAAATATTAAGTTAAGCAAATATAAATTTTATTTGATGGTACAAATTAATATAAATTTTATTCTTTGTATTTTCACTTTCCTTTGTATTTTATTTTTGTCGTAGTTCGGCTAGCTTCATATGAAGTTGGCAAGCACGCGGTTTTTTTTTTCTGGAACCAGGTCCAGAGTGGGAAATTTTAATTACTTGTGCAAATTAATAATAGAATGAAATAGAACGAAATGGGTACTAAGTAATCCAATAGGTACGGTTTGATTTTGCTGATTTGGACCTGCTAACTTCAAAGTGATATCTACTTCTACATTAGAGGTGAAACGGACATTTAATGGATGTTCATTTTACACTCATGATAGATATCCATGTAAAATCTATCATGAATGTTCTAGTAGAGATTCATTAGGTACGTATAGTCCAGAGCTCTTATAGACATTAAATAGGCTAACTTAAATAGGAAACTTAAATAGGAAAAAGGGATGTCAGTTGGAAACGCAAAAATTAATTAGAGTTATAATAACTTGTCGCGTTTTTAATTCAAGTCCATTTTATTATTTATGAGACCTCTGAGTTATTTGTACGAGGAAGCTCAATAAAAGCTTCAAATCGAGAAAATGGAAAATTTTAATTTTCACAGATTTGTATCAGGAGATTATAATATGCGAAGAATAAATTGACTTGAATAATATTATAAAATTGAGCTACTCATGCTCTCTGTAATTGCAAATTTTAAAGTTACAAATTTCCTCACGCTGTAAAAATCGCCATCGGTTCCGCTGATACGAAGAGATATTTTGTTCTTGAGCCTGATGGAATTTGGAAGTAGCTTCTGAAGAAATGCAGCACCTGCACGTATAAAATATGTGTAATCAAAATTTATAATATAATATGTAGTACATATAAATACATACACACATGTATACATATAATCTGAAATTTTTTTGAATTATATATAAAATGTATATAGGAAAACTCACACTTTTCTTAAGGTCTGCAAAATTAATGAAAATTAAACGCAAAATTATATTCTTAGCTCCTTTTATTTCTTTTTTTTTTCTTTAATTGACGAAAATCGGACCCGCGGAATTTATATGTATATATATATATATATATATAAATTGCTGCAGTTAATTAAAATATATTTGTTTCGATCACGTGCGCTTAACGAGTTTAATCCGTACTGAAACTTCATTTTTTACCGTCCGATAACTCCGTAATTATCGTTCGCTCGAAATTTTTGCCAAGGGGAAGTTTGCCGCGAATTTGCTCAGAAGTACGCTTGTGAAGTTTATGACGCGGACTTCACCATCGAAACACGTCGCGTACAGGTGCGACTGTGTGCGCGTGTGGACACGCGGTCAAAATATACAGCACCGTCCGATCCGCGGTAGTAATTCAAACTCCCGCTCCCCCTCAGCTCTCCTCACTCAGCCCACTCTTCTGCGCGGACGGAATTAATCAATTTTTTCAATTTCACGGCGCTCGTACGTTTTCGACGCGGCCATCGCGGCGACTTGTAACGGTATGGAGTTGCTACACGGAGCGGCCGGCTACTCCACTTACGTTGGGTATCGCGGCGGTGGATCTGCATGGTAGATTTATGGCGATGCGACTGCCATTTCGACGGAACTTTGCGAGCAGTATACCGCCGTTTCGCGCGATTGCCGCACTCAGTTACTTTTATTGCCGTGTCAATTCGCGGACTGTCCTTTCGTCACGCGATTGTCCGCGCGCAGCGCGGCACGACTTTCGATTTGATAGCGATGGGATGACACAGCGGGACAATGTTACGACCGTGGAACAAGTGACGGTGGACTTCGGTATTTGTGTAAAAGTCACGTTGAGAAAGATACCGCCAGAATTGACGTGTCGGTCAGATTTTACGTCACTTTCTTCCTCGCTCTCTTCCTGTCTCAGAAGTTACCCTCGTCGTTGATATTTCGAGAGAAGAAACTCTAACGCTCGAAGATAACAATTTGCGTACAAACGGTTGCCGCGAAATTCACCTTGCGAACACACCTTGCGATGATTACGCGTGTCATCATCCCAGTGGACTCGATGAACTGTGCTGTTTCTGCGTCTAGTAGCTCAATTAATCACGAATCGAGCTCGCGGCTTTCCGCGTCGCGATCTCGTTGTTACCGAGAACCATCCTCGAAAACGCGGACAATGCTGCCGTAAAGTCACAATGAACGGCGCGCAAAAGAGTGTTTCTCGCGTTACCATTCGCGCGACACTCAACATTGTTTCGCAGACGGGAGCGCGAAAGCGTCGGGATGCGTTCGGCGGTCAGCCACAGAGCGGCACGAATTCAGATTGACGTTGCGACGAAAATAACGAACGACTATCTCGCGAAATTCCAGCGTCCGATACGCTGTGAGCGCTGTATTACAGCGGACTGACGACTCCCCGACGTCGCAACGCATTCAAACATATACGCGTGTCTCTGTTGCAATTTACAAAGCAGTCCCATCCCATCCCATCCCATCGATAATTTATCAACCCCGATTTCACGCGAGAATATTTTCTTGCGTACCTCTGGAATCGCTACGAAATAACAACGAGCGCCGCGACGCGCGAGAGCCCAAGTACCGTTGTCCTGCCTCCCTCTCAATTACGGCTTTTATTCCTAAATATTTCGTCACACGAGGAACATCAAGAACGTGCCGTTTCACGCTGTGCCGGCGTAGCTGAGCGATTTGAACGACCGATCCCGTCGGCTCGGAACAGTCCGGGATACACGAAGCGGGCGCGCGAAGCCGTGCAAGTTGCACGTTCGGAGTAGTCGGAGCGCGCGAACCCCTCCAGACGGGGATTTGATGCGCGGGGCGCACGGCATTATGTAGCCGTGGATCGACGTCACTGAAAATTTCCACTTTGCGAGACACTCGGGACGCCGCTCGTGTATATACATGTGTATATACACGCGGCGCGGCGCCTTGTCGGTCCACGAGTTTCTTACAAGGCTCACTCACACGGAATTCTCCCGAGGAAGATGCGCCGTGGAATGAGCGAGAAGGCGAAAGACGCGTACAAGAGCCGAGGAGGGGGGGGGTGGAACAACTGTCTCGGAAGGAAGTGAGGAGGAAGAGAGAGAGAGAGAGAGAGAGAGAGAGAGAGAGAGTAACAAGGGAGACGGTTTACGTTTCGTGATTATGTATCGATGACCCAGTTGTGTTTTAATGCGATTTCTTTTGACGCACTGTTACTTTCCGCTCCGAGGACATTCCTCGCAAGATAAATAGACCTCCATTCCGCCGGCGCGGCGGGGAGAAGAGGAGTCGGAGCGGAAATGCGGGGAAGCGGCAGCTAAGTTTAATAATAAATGTAACAAGTAGACGCGTTGCCGTAGAAGCGAGCTCGAGATTAAAAGTAAAGTAGTCGATTTTATGATACAAAAGATTTTCTCTTAACAACTCAATGGGGGCGAGAGAAAGAGAAGGAAGAGAGGAGGGGAAACTAGGGGGGCGGGAGAGACAGGGAGAGATGGGAGGAAGATGAGGAGGAGAAAGACGGAAAGAGAGAGAGAGAGAGAGGGAGAGAGAGAGAGAGAGGGAGAGAGAGAGAGAGAGAGAGAAAGAGAGAGAGAGAGAGAGAGAGATGGGGAATTCATGTAAAACTAGTAAATAATTGTACAGATGAAGAATTATTCTGGAAGCCAACTCGGGTGCTTCCTACGGTCGGCGGGATCACGACAGGTAACCATTCTCACGAGTGCGAAGTGTGATGCACAGCGTAAGCAAGAATAATGAACAAACGCGGGGAATGGAACACGGGATTACGCGGAAATTGCGAAGATGATATATGAAGCGTGAGAAATTCGCGAATTAATCAGGAATCTCGCGTACGAGAGGAAAATAGGAGGGGAGGGCGCGCGGGAGCGGCGGAAAATCGTCAGCGGATTCCGAGGCTGAGCCGAGGACTGCGTAGCGAAGCCCTCGCGTGCAATGCGCGCGCGTGTATATGCGTGCATACGTGTGACTGGCGGCTAGATTGGCGATGCCTTACAGAGAGGATTGGCTAGCTGTGACCCGGTTCTGCCTCTATTCCGTTCCTATCCGTAGCCCTATCTAGTTTACCACTTCGCTCTCGAATAGCCCGCCGCTGTGGAGAAAGCGCGCGCGCGCGAGAGAGAGAGAGAGAGAGTAGTAAAGAGCTGATGGATAGGGAAAGACGGCAATAGGGAGAACGAGGGTGCGCGAAGTATACGAGAAAGAGACCGAAAGCGGAGGAGGGAGTCAGTCAACCAACCAGCCAGCCAGCCAGCCAGCCAGCCAGCCCGAGCTCTGTCTGAGGTCCTTCCCCGACGGTAGAACTGATCGCTATTCCGAATGGCTTGACTGGATGTAAAAGGAAAATCGAATTTGACCGATGCCGTTGGGAGAGAAAAGAAGAGCGAGGAGAGCGCGCATGGTCGTCCAGGTGCAACGCGGGTGACGGGCTTATTGGGTGGATGCGTAGCTGGAAAAGAGGAGGACAAGGAGGAAAGGGAAAGAAAGAGAGGGCTTCTCACCGGAAGGAAGGAAGGGAGGAAGGAAGGAAGGAAGGAAGGAAGGAAGGAAGGAAGGAAGGAGCTATTTGGCGCGACGGGAAATCGAATCAACACGGCGACGATCGGATCGGCAGGATTTCGCGCGGAGAGTGAGGGCGAAGAGATTACGTACGTTTGGAAACAATTATCGTCGTCGAGCCGATTCGATCCCGACGGCCCGTTACGCTTCATGGGGCGCAGCAGTCTACCTAGGAGCCATCGATCAGCCGACCTTCTCAGACTTCAAAGCGCGTAGCGATATACATCCCTGTGGCTCCCTTATCCTGCCCCGACGGGGCCGCGATCAGAACGCTGTAAAACCTCGTAATTTGCACGCGCGGGAATGAATCGCCGCGGGAATAAGGCGGCACTTTTTCCCGAGCACGTAGCTCAACACTTTGAGCCGCGGACCGGAGCGGACGACGGTGGTTGCGCCGCGCCGGCGTGGCATTTAAATCGCGTCAAGAGGAGCTTTACAATTTTTTTACGACGGCCAAACCAAGTGCATTACCGGGCTAAACTCCTCCAACGTTCAACGGTTTACTTTTTCCCCCGCTGCCGATGTGTCACTAATGGTTCAAAGCGCCAATCGTTTACGTTGTCGAGTCTCAGTCGTCAGGCCTCGTTCATTCCGCCGAACGAGCTCTTATTATGCAAATTCCGCGAATTCTCCGCCAGATAGGCAAATCGAAGTCGGTGTCTCCTTCCTTCGTCAAAGGAAGTTTGTATCGCATTCTTCGCTCCGCGAGAGGAAGAAAGTCCCGCGAATCAGCAGAGAGACTGAGCTCGATCAAAGGGAGAAATATCCTGGCGAACGAACGAACGAACGAGGAACAAGTTCAACGCGTTCTAACGTGCCGATCGGGCATATCTTTCATACTTCTCGCAATCGACCCCAACGAGAGAGCGTCCCTTCATATGGCTTGTCTATTCATTCTCAACTCCCAGTTCGCGCGCTATTATTCCCGGGGGTCTCTGTTCCGAATGCCAGGCGTCGGCCCCACGTTCGATCGAATCCCGCGCGCGGCGATGCTCTTGGCGCCGATCGAGAGGGTGCAGCAGCAGCGCACAG
This sequence comes from Harpegnathos saltator, assembly GCF_003227715.2. Lineage (NCBI taxonomy): Eukaryota > Metazoa > Arthropoda > Insecta > Hymenoptera > Formicidae > Harpegnathos > Harpegnathos saltator. The sequence goes on from NW_020230280.1 coordinate 661,768, forward strand.
GTAACGCGAACGCTCGCTCGTGATATCCGTCCGGAAGTTCGCACAAAGCGACAAACTAACCGTGTGCAGTAACGACCGCGACCCGCGCGTTATGAGAGAGAGAGAGAGAGAGAGAGAGAGAGACCGGGAGAAGAAGCACGGAGACCGTCTCTCTTCCTCGCTTTTTCCGCGCGAGCAATCTACCTCTTGTCAACATGTTTTTTAAAGAAAGGCAGGGGGCTGGGCGAAGGAGGAGGAGGAGGGTGTCGGGGGCCAGAGGGGTGGGGGGAGAATACGCTCTTCGGTAACTAATGACAGTTTGGAGAAGTTCGTCCTCTCAGCGGCCTCCTTGCGCCGCGCGCTGCCCTTCCCAAGTTTTCCAATCGGCCAAAAACTCGCAAACTGACATTTACCTAGGAGGATTTACTTTGCGATATACCAGAAACGTCTCCTTTCTCTGCCTCTGTTATCGGCGGCTCTTTCTTCGGGCGCGACCGTCCCGACGTCGGGGAGCGCTTTCCAATCATCCCGGCCGCACGACTTTGCGCTCCTTCTCCTCCCCTCCTCCCTTCTTTCGTCCCACACATATATATACACGCACACACACAGTGTCTTATCAAATCTTTCTTTAAGCTAAAGCGGCGCGATAAAGCCCACGAGCGGTCGCCGTTCGCAATAATCGGCGAGACGCGCGGGGGTGCTCTCGCCGATCGGAATTGTTTTCATGCGCGCGTACTGCCGTCCGAAACGTCCGAGTATTATCTTGAAGGATATCAAACGCGATATGGCTGCGCCATCCTGAAAGTCAATCGGCGGAAATGGAAAAATCTCGATTTCGCGATTGCTCTCGTTTTCCTTTACTCTTCCATCGAAGTGTAATTTGAAGTACTACTCGTGCGGAGCCGCGCGAGACGCGCGCGTGCGTGTTTTTCTTGGGGAAAAATATTTTCCGACCCGGTACGGTACGCATGCGGTAAACAAACGTCGAGTGGCGATCGCGTTCGTCGCTAGCTGAAACGTAGCGAAAGTACAGGAGCCTGAAGCCACGTGTCTTTGCATTGTTCGCGCGTCTAGTCAGTCGACGACGATGACGCGCGAGTTTTAATTGCAGCGTCAGCTGTTAATGACACTTCCACACAAAGTCATCGTCCGGAAGTGGAGGAACGCGCGAGCTATACACGGAGAGATATAGTATAGGTTCCTCGCGCGAAAAAAAATATTTTTCAGGGAACCCGCGCAAATAAATACTTGCTAAAAGCATGGCGGCTCTCTTTGCTATCTTGAATTACAAATATCGGTCGCGCACGCGCGTGTACAGTGACTCCGCGTATACCCGGAAATATTTGCTCGACGGATGCAACAGTTTTACCTTTTTTTTTTTTTTGTTTTCTTTCCTTTTTTGCCCGACCTAACATGTGTACGATCGAGCGTGTATTTTCTGCTGTATGCGCGAGGTGTGCAATACGTCGGAAGTGCTTGCCGAATATCGATCTACCGCAGTGCAGCGACCAGCCGTTTCCTTTTTTCCCCTGCTCGCGCGCTCGTCCAACCACCACCCCCTGCCCCATCGACTCCCCTCTTGAATTGTTCTTTCGAGAATATATAGACGCGCGCTTCTCCATGAGAGGCTAGCTTTCAGCGAATACAAATCAGACAGCTCGGTAAGAAATCGCCGCTAATTGAGCTATCGCATCGACCGAGCAGCAGTAATGAGCGACCATATGCGCGTTCGCGAAAGCAGCGCACAATATTATTTTAACGTAGCAAACACTTTCCTCGATTCCTCGCCTCGCGAGGAATTCTCTCTCTCTCTCTCTCTCTCTCTCTCTCTCTCTCTCTCTCTCTGCGACCGAGGAGAGTATCATTTAAATGAGAAGTGGCTCCGTTTCGCTTCTCTGAAATATTATATTGAAAATTGTCCCGCGTAATCACTCAATTCCGGCCGTCCACGTGTCGTTTGAGCGTCATGCTGCCGCGGATGTTAATAAATTAAATCATTAACACCGCATAGACAAAGCGAGACAAAACGGGCGAGCGAGAGAGAGAGAGAAAGAGAGAAGCGGAATACAGCGGATTTTAATGAATTAGATTACGGGAAACGGCGCATACATCCGCGGCCACACGTACAGCCGAGAGAGTTCGCTGCGAATGAGCTTAATCGAGAAACAATACTTTTTATAAATATATACCGACCCGTGCGTGCGCGCGTGCGTGCGTGCGTACGTGCGTTAGCGCGTTTGACGAGGCCGGCGCGAGACTTTCCGCGCGCGGTTAAAGGCCAAATCGGAATAATCGATTTCGCCCTGGCGCCGGGGACTTTGCCGCAAAGCTACGCGAATATATCGCACCAATTTGCCGCGTCGGTGATAAGATTATACGTTGCAGCGACGCCGAGTGCATTCGACCTTCGCAATTTCGTATTCACTCCTGCAATCTCGCGGAACGGCACTCGGGAACGCCAACAAGATGTTTCCGCGCCGCTCCAATACCCATATCCTGTTAGACGAGCAGTCGCTCGCTCGTTCTCGCTGCTGCGCTCCCTCCTTCTTCTTTTTTTCTCCTCTCTCTCTCTCTCTCTCTCTCTCTCTCTTATTTCTCTCTTTTTTATTACCTTTTCTTCGCTTCCGAACGTCTTTTAACTCCTAAGCGATAGCTATTTCGCAGATGGACGGATAGGTGGTTGGGGAAACGGACGGATACGCGCGCGCGCGCGAGGTAGCTATCGGCGTTATCGCCGAGCTGAATCGCCAGCAGCATCCGATGACTCGGCGAACTATCGAATTTTAGACGTATCTCAAAGCACCGTTTGTATCTTTCCATGTTATCTTTTTTTCTTCCTTTTCTCTTTTTACTGTTTGCACACAGGTATCTCTTCATCGTCGATTACACGCTCTTTCTCTCCCTCTTCCTCCCTCTTTCTCTCTCTCTCTCTCTCTCTCTCTCTCTCTCTCTCTCTCTCTCTCTCTTATAGCACCTGTTAACGCGAGACTTTCTCTGCTTTGTCCCCGCGTTCTGCTGAAACAAACGCGACGTCAAAAGGGAAGGTTCGTTACTTTAGACTTGTCTGCCCTCGTTCTGCTCTCTTTGTCGATGTTGAGAGCGGGCATCAACGTGCGGGTGCCGCCCTACCGTCGCCGAAGTAGTCCCGTCAGAAGGTATGCCAGGCTCGTGCGATTAAGTCTCGTCTTACGATGAGGAGGCACAGCGAGCGTTCGCAGCGGCCGCGTGGAGGAGCTTCCTCCTCGGGGTCGAACCACGGCCAGTAACGTGTCCAACAGCTTAATCTTTAACTAATCCGGGCTCCCTCCGCGCGACGCCCGCGAGGTATTAAGGGGTAATCCGAAACACGAGTTTAATGACCAACTACTCCTCATACAGCAACGCGTCGAGTCTAAGGTGGCTCGCGCGTTTACATAGTCTTAAGTAGCGATCTTAAGGATTAGAACGAGATTGCCTAAGTTGTAAGTAAGGGAATTATTGCACAGAGGGAGGGGGATGGATGAGCGGAATTTCTTATTAATCGACTGTCATAACGAGGGGTTACCTGCGTGAGTATCCCCGCTGACATAATGACGTCCCTATTTATTAGTTGCATTAATAATAACGGATCTTTCTAATAAATCTAATCTCTCTCTCTCTCTCTCTCTCTCTCTCGGTGCCGACCGAGTGATCACGCGGAAGTTGGATTGTTATTTCCGCCGTGGCCATTTTCGTTGCGAGATATAGGATTGTGTCATATAATAATAATAATGACAAAAATAGTAACAACAACCGCGTTCAAAGGATAGCGCTTGTGTCATCGACTTTCATCTCGCAGATTTTCGAACGATGACTCTCCCGGCATTCACGGCAACTTTTGATAACACGGCCGACGTATCAGGAGTTTAATACGGCGGCTAACGAATAATCGATACTGTCTGATTTTTATTTCGTCGCGTGTTATGACTCGAGCGAATCGCTATTCAACGTCAATCACGATTTTAAAGCCGAGTAAAGTATCGGATTCGCGTGGGAGCTAGCTATCCCGCACTCGCATGCAACAAAGTGCAATTAATCTCCCCCAAGTCGACAAGTGTGCCGTAGTCTTGTCGATCGCGATCAGGAGGATCCATTAATAAAGTAGATCCGACAAATGATTTCACCGAGCGACCGTACACGACCCCGCGGAATTACATCGCCGCCGTGCACGATAGTTTACAGTTATTTATAACGAGATTTATACGCGTCCACGTGCGGAATAAGGGTGTGATTTATGGCGCGGCGGCAGCAAGGTGATACTCAAAAATCGCTTCCTTCTTTTACAGCTGCGCAAACAGCGATTTATAGCGCGTAATCGTTTAGCCGTCGTCACACGGCGGCGCTTGCCGCTGAACATTTCGGCTCCGTCGCATCGCGATGAAAGTCATCAGCGCTTGCAAGAGGCTGTCGAAGCCGCGCTTACCAAACTGCGTTGACAAACGGAGGCGCTTTCTGCTCGCGACACGCCGGCCGGCGATGCGCGCTGCTCTGTCAGAGTTGATCGAGTTATAATAAATCTCGATAAAGCGTCCCGATAAATCCGATCGTGATAAATTCTGCTAATGACGACGCGGCCCGCTGATTGTTATTATTAAATTTCGAGCGAAATGTATGTCGCAAGTTAATCGGATCTCGAAAGAGCTCAAAATTCTAGAATTAATCGCGCCGAGATTAGCCTCGTCGCTTCGAATTTCGCTATTTACGAGGAGCGATGACGGATGGACGCATTAACGCGTAGCATATTATGCGCAATATATTATGCACGACAGTTGTGACATGTGATACCTGAAGCCACGGCGGAAATGCGCGCAACTTATGCGCGCGTTTCAATTATCGTAATTTAAACAATTACTGAATTTACATGAATTTCATTTTCTCGTTGGGCTTTATTAAAAACGATTTACTCGTTCTCTGCCGAGTGCTCGCTGCTGTTTTCGCTGCCATCCGACGCATACGCATTGTCTGCATGTCTGCACGCGTTCGTAACTATACCTGTCATAAAAGTGAATCAGCCGCGGCATCTCTGAAAAACCCTTTTGCGCTCATCAATATTAAGACGCGCGCCGTCTTCTTGCCAGTTTTATTGCCCAGTTGTTATTCTCTACCCACGAGACGGCACCTAATTTTCAAACCGCGAGCATTTATTATTTTTTCCTGACGAAAGCTGGGGATGACGCGTGAAGGAAAGCTCCTTTCACCTTGAGCGCGCACTCACTTTCGCGTCGTAAACGCGGCTAGATATAGACTTTCCATCGGGCCATTTCGGGCCCGCTTCTCCTTTTGTCCGCGTCCGCGCGATATTACCGTCGACATTTGTGTTTCGCTATTTGCGCCCGCGATGACGAACGAACGCGCGCGCGCGTTCTAATGGCGGGACTATACATTATGTACGAAGGCTTTGAGGCCTGCCCTGTCGCTCGGCTGTGAAATGCTAAACGAAACCCGTGCTTGATCCCGCTTCGAATATAGTTGCGGCTTTGATAAGCTTCCCGCGCGTATCGATCGCGCCATAGCCCGAGGTGTTTAAACTGTCCGATCATCTCGACCCTAAATGCCAACGGGGAAATGCCCGTTGGCGGCGATAATGCAACTATTATGTCCGCGGTTATCCTCCGAATCGGAACTGGCGCGGTTAACAGGTACGAGAAGTTGGCGAGTTAATTCCGCGCGCGCACGTGGCGAAAGGACGTCCGAGAGAGCTGCATTTTTGCGGACGCGCGACACAACTCGCGACAATTCCTTCGCGCATTCTCAGCAAACTCCCGAAAGCCTTGCCTCGGGAAATTTCACTGCGCTGAACTTTTTTTTTTTTTTTTTTTTTTTTTTTGACAATTCAAAACGACCGACCATCGTTGTTTTTCTCGTCGAATTTCGACCCGAGGCATGCGTTATCCCTCCGTGAAAATTTATAGGGGAAGGAATTCACTGTCGCTCACTCTCGCGTTTCCTGCGACAGACGAAATAGGCTCGCGTCATCGCTCGATTGGAAATAGCGGCGAGTAACACAAATAACGCGAGAACCCACGCTCGTCCGATTCGCTCTCGCTAAATGCTCGATATCCGGTTATTAATCGCGACGCACAGCGCTGTATTTACATTATTAGTCGACCGTTGCCGTATTTGCATGCCGACTATCTTTTATTGCCGATGAGGTGGGACGAGCAGGAGGAAGAGGAGGGGTTTATTGAATCACAATCCCCCGACGACCCGCGCGCGCGCACGTTTATCGCATAATACGGCCGCGGAGCGATGCGAAATTGTCTCGCCGCATGCGACGCGATCGTCGCCCAGAGGCTCGCACGAAAGCTTCGATCGCGTTATTCCCGCGACGCATTAAAGCTCGAGCGGATTTCTCTCTCTCTCTCTCTCTCGCTCTCGCTCTCGCTCTCGCTCTCGCTCTCGCTCTCGCTCTCTTCGTCTTTCGAACGGCGTGTGCTCATTTCCCGTTAAATTCATCCCGCGCGACCGGTATAATGCTTTTTAACGAGTTTGCATAAGCGCGACCAACAAACTCGGACGAAGCGTCGAGATTTATGCTCGAACCGTGCTTTCGCCGAAGACGTAGCGCGCGATGACGAAGGAGCCTGGCTCGAGGTAAAGGCCGCTTTCTCTCTCTCTCTCTCTCTCTCTCGTAGTAGCTTCCGAGTTCCTTGACTCTGACGACCTAGAATTATTCGCCCTTACCATAGGGCTCTCCGCAAATTTATTTTTATTGTCCGACGAGAGAGGAGGGGAGAGAAGCCGGCGCGAGCGAATCGATACCGTGCTAAAGCGTTCTTCGCCAATTGCGACTTTATCGTGTAGGAGTATCATATTAATTTCACAAACGGTGTCAACTTCGATGTGCCTTTTTCCCTCGCGGCCAAAAATTGTCCGACCTATGACGCACGCACGCACGCACGCACGCACGCACGCACGCACGCACGCACGCACGCACACCGGCGCGCGCACAAACGAGTGCGCGCGACACTTTCGTCTCGTAATTGGGCCACATGCTGCTGCCGTTATTTACGGATATCGGTATGTTCGACGCGTAGGTGCAACTTGACAATCGATTGGAGTCGCGAACGCGCAGTGCGACGACAGTTTCGAGTTTCTGTTTCCAGAATTTAGTTCCATTAACGAATACGCGTCATATCGACGGTACGACCGCGGCTATTTGAGTTCTGGTCAGGTAGCCCGCGTGTCCCTGGAGAGAGTTACCTGAGAGCGCGCGCTCGCGCCGAACAGATGACACAGTGTGTTGCTTTTCAATTGGATTGAATTCCGTGGATCCGCCGGAGCCGCTATAGTCGCTACACGTTCGACACGGTTGTATTAAAATCGACCTGCGAGTCGCGTCCTGCGAGTCCAATTATATTTACCGAGGTGACGTCACTCTCGCCAGGAAGAGAGCCCCGTGATCCGCTCGCGTGACGACGTCCCACGTCTCCCACTTTCTTTTTTCTATTTCCTCCCTGCCTTCTCTTTTTTTATCTGTCGCGTGATGGAATATCCGCCGGACTTATTAACACCGATATGGCGCCTCCGATCGAAGGTTCACCCCGCCTCCGCGCGTATTACCGCGGCATAATTCTTCCTGTGCTTATGCTTGTGAGAACGACTTTTAGGTTAATTGGAAGCGGAAGAATGTGTGCATATGCATTCCGTTTCCGGCCGCGCGGAAGTTTCATCCATTTTTCGCGGTCGCTTAAGTGGTCGCTTGAGGGGGGTCTCATTAGGTTTCGGTTTGAAGGGGACCGGATAAAAACGACGATAATTTAAGTATTCCGCTGAATAAATCTCCACCTTTTCGAGAAAAACGCATTGACAAGAGGCGCGTTTTCAGCATCGGATCTCTCTTCGCGTGGTTGATTCTCACCTCTCGAGCCAGCACGGTCTCGAACGGTGAATCGACCCGATATATTTAACAATGACCGACGCTTTGTTGTTTCTCGCGAGGCCAGTTCAGCTCGAGTGCCCCAGTCGCTCGCAGCCGCGGGAAGAAAATTGCAGACGCATCGAGAGACGCATATCCGCGTTGAGGGACGCTCGTCCTCAGGAATGCTCGGGAATACCGCGTTGTGTCGCGGCGCCACCGCGTCCGTTCAAAGACAACAGAGTCACCGGCGACACGCTGTTCCAGCGTGTCGCCACGCTATGTATCTTCGCCGCAGCACTCCGCTTTCGACAAATAATAGCGCGATCGGTAGCGCGCGCTCGCGACGGCTTCGTTACTCGATTCCGAGATCGCGAGCGGCGAGACGCGAGCGGAGCTGTAACCGATGTTTGAGTTCCGGTCAGGTAACACACGTACCCCAGGAGAGATACCTGACCGGAGAGCAGACTGCGAGAGTTATCGCGCGCAGTTGATCCTACTCTCGCGTTCCGAAACGCCGCGGCACTTACCCGCGCTCACTTACCCGTGGAGACACACTGCCGGAGTTTGCGTTCGAGTTCCGCTACTTCTCAATCCTCCGGCTCTTTTGTGTCCCGGAACTTCTTCTCACCCGCCCCGCGCCCCCCGCCGCGCCGCGCCGCTCGAGGCCGCTCCGATTCGTACATTCCGTTGGTCGCTCGAGCGCCGGCCGTGGCCGCGGAGGCACCGCGCGCGAGCTATCTCGCCCATCAGTCTCTCTGCTTGAGTAGTCTATTGTTAAGAGACCTCCTCGTATCGCGGTCTATCTTGAGTCTCGAGTCTCAAGGAAGTCGCGTGTACTCTTTCTCGGCCGCGGGTGCAGTCGCGCCCGGTCGCGCCGTCGGACGCACACGCGTCCGTCGTTCTCGTTCGCATTCCGGCGGATTTGACGGCGACGAGAAACGTTCCAGACGCAACGTTACCGTCTCTCTCTTTGTTACGCCATATCTCTCTCTCTCTCTCTCTCTGATTAATCGCGGAGGGGAGCCTGAGAATCCCCGGATTAGAACAGATATACTTTAATCTTTATGCGCTTCTCTTTCACGCTTTCCTCTCCGGCTTCTTCCGCGGCTGCGCGCGCCTCCGTGCTCGCTCGGAAATTCGAGCAAGAGGTAGCGATAGTTTCTTCTAACTTGCGAGCGACTCTTTTCCGCTAGCGCGCTCGGGTTATCGCGCGTAATATATCGCGCGCCGAGTGGAATATCGTGTCGCCGCAAATTGGAGCGAGTCGTGCCGAAAATTCGCCCGCGCAGTAGTTTGCGAGGGGGACCTTGACCCGCGCGAGCTTCGGCCGACTTGACTCGCGCTCGCCGCGGCTGAGAGAGAGAGAGAGAGAGAGAGAGTCCTCGTTGTAACACGGCCGCGGGAGTTCCTCTCCTCTCGCACACAATCGCGCAACGGACGTCAATTCCGGTGACGTAACGCGCGATGCGATCGGAGCCACACGTGCAGCGACACTCGCTGGCACGTCGATTGACGAGAACCTGTTACAAGACTGCGGTTGCCGCGAGGCGAAAACACAAAAAGGGGAGAAATGTTCTCTTTCGACGCGGGAATTTCAAGAGAAGCTCGCGCGAGCGTCCGCGAGAGAGAGAGAGCGCGCGCGATGGCGGGAGAGTGCTTGCTCAAGGTAAACACGAAACTCAAAGACCACAGTCATCGCGCAGCCGATACGTTGACCCAGCTCGTCGCTTTCCTATTTTTGCGAAATATTTACGTCGCTCGAATGTAGCGCGCGCCCGCGCACTGCAAGCAGAGACTGCAGAAATACTGTCGGCGGCCGGCCGGGCGCACTCGACTGAGGGCGGTGGCTGCGCGCAGAAACGGAAATTTGTTCGGAATGAAATTTTCGCAAACAGCGCGCGCGCGCCCCGATGGCTTTCGCTCGCCCGCGTCTACGGGCTCTCCTGGTATTCAGCGGAAAATTATACCGGCTAATTCACGATGACGCGCCAACTCCGGCATCCGCGCGCGCGCTCTGTGTCTCGGCTCACCGCGCGAGCGTAAAAGCTTCGTATCTTGCACAATGACGTTATGCGATATTCGCGGTTGCACCGCGACGGAAAATCCGCTGCGAACGACAGACGCGCAGAGTGTGCTGCGTGGGAAAGCGCATCTTTCGGGAATCTCTGCCAAAGTTGCTGTCATTTCCGCCCGCTTCTTTCGAGAGACTTTCTCCCTGTTGCGTTTGCGTGCGACGTTTCGATAAGTAAACTTTCCAAAAATCTCACAACGATCCTTCCGGCCGAAAAAGCTGCACAGATTCCCACTGTGGCGTGTCGAGACTCCGTAAACGTCGGCCCGTGAGTCACCCTGTACATTCGGGGCGGGTAACGCGACCGGGTGACGAATATCGCCGGGAAATCTGGCCCACCGATTGAATTCCGCACGAGAGCAGACGGAGGCGAAGTCGCAGGCGTATCGCACAGCCGCGTCCGCGTGTCTTTTCCCGTACGTAAGGGTTGATCCCCGCGCGTTTCTCCGACGTACGTGGTACGCCTTTCCCGTACGCTATGCAATTCCGCCGGTACCGGCGCCATCGCTCGACGGAAACGAAGTAGCGCGAAATCCATCTCTCTCTCTCTCTCTCTCTCTCTCTCTCGGCACGGCAGCGCGAGCCGAAATTACTTCAGGTGTTCGGGCGCGCCGGATATCGACGACTCGGAGAGCGATCGCTATCGCGGAATAATTAATCCCATTGGCCTGACCCCGCGCCCGCCCTCCGCCGCCGCCCCTGCGATTTCTAACGCCGTCGAGCGGAGTCGGAGGTACGAAGGAATTCCCGTTTTCTATAGGCCGATATTTAATTAACGGAAAAATTATCCCCCTAACGAAATATTTCATATAAAATTGTAATTAAACGACAGGTAACATTTTTTTCCAGTTCACTTTGCTTCGCGGTGAGCACTGCGAGAGCTGGAGGGAAGATAATTTAATCGCGGCGCACAGAGGAATTTCCCGATCGCATTAGCGATTTTTCGGAACGGATTCTCGCGCAACCCGGAAATATTCGATGTCCGTGCGACCGCGATATTAAACGCGAATATTCCGTGTTATATGGGTGAATGCTGACGTACGTCACGTGTGTACACGCTAAGTCGTTGCTTCAGAATCACCCCTCCTCCCCGTGCGGAGACGATCGGGTTTCCAGTCGAAGTTCGCCGCAAGCGGAGCGTTTTAACACTATCGGCTCCGTCGCCGATAAAATCTTTAACGGAGCGCGAGAGTCGCGCCAAGTGGCAGACTTGAACATTCATTAACGGCGCGCGCAAAGTATCGGGAACTTTTTCCCCGCGATTGCCGACGGACAGGACGAGCCACAAGACAGGACGGCTCGTAATGACGTTTCGCAGACAAACATGGCGTCCACATTTTCACCATTCGATCGCGCTGCTGTTTGCAGTTGTAAGCTTCGTAGCATCGCCGCCACCGTGAGCGGGATGGAGGGGAGGAGGGATGGAGTAAACAGAGTGAAAAATAATATAATTCGTTTCCACGACGTGGCTTTAACGTTGCTCGAACGTGGTCCTCGCGCGCGCGCGTTTATACGTTCCCGAGCAGCGGCGTAACGTCGAAGTTAACTTTCCGCATTCGCGGACCGCGGTAAGTGCCCGCTCTAAACTTGTCTGGGGCTGTGACGGCTTAATAGCGCGCGAATGATATTAGCAGTTACCAGAAATTCCGAATGCAGTTTTACGACGCATGCGGCGGTGGCGACGTTGACGACGACGATGGCGATAGCGGTAGCGGCGGCGGGCGGCTCGAACTGCAGAAACGCGAAAGTCGTATCTGGACCGGGTCGTCACGCCACGTTACGTTAATGTGCGTCGTCGCTTTTGCAGATAAACTATAAGCGCCGGTAGTTATCGCATCGCGCGACTAGCAACCGTGGTTCGCGCTTGACACACGCAGACGCGCGCGCGCACACACACACACACACACACACACAGGCATGATGCGAAGTCGGTCGCTGTGCGCCTTTTGTCCGGCGCATCGCGAACGGAAAATAATGTTGCGAAAACTGGAAGAGCCGATAGCCGCGTATATATACGGTATATATACGGGAGCGGTGTCTGGCGCAGCCGCGCCGTTTAAATTATCATCGGGAGAACACGAGTCGGTTATTTTACATACATCGGAAAAAAATTAATTAATTGTACAAACGAGGCAATCGATAGAGGGAGAGCCGGTAAAACCGACGATACGAGGGCAGGCTTTTATCGGTCGCGCGATTACGATTTCACTACGATACGATGCGCGGATCTCAGCGAGGACGTCGAATCGCGGCAAACACACACACACACGACGCCCCGGCATAATAATTTATCGTCGCCGGCCGTCGACGTCGCACGATGGAGCGACGACACGCGAATCTCCGGCCGGAAAAATGTTCGCGCCGAGTGCTCGCGCTCATTCATTTTTCTATGAGCGGCTGCTCAATGGAGCCTCATTTTCCACGATTGCGCGAGATCCGCGCGCGAAGATCGCGTCGAACAGATCGCGCGCTTGCCACTTGGCCCGATTGTCGCGACAAATACGCTGTCCGTGCCTGCAAAGTCGAACGGGAAGAACGCCATTTCCTCCCAGCCGCTCATCGCCGCGCACGCCGGCACATTTTTCAACCTTTGCGTTTTAAGTTTTCCGCGCGAGCAGTTTTATTCCTCAGACGCCGAGCCGCGCATATTCGCGCGCGACGCGCGCTGAAATATCCGACGGAGTGTTTGGCAAATCGCGCGTAATACGACGACCCTTTCGCCGCCGGCCGGCGCGCATGCCGACGACGTTCATTGTTACCCCGCGAGGGCGTATCGATCTGATCCGCGCCTGCGGAGGATTCGGCTCGAGTTCGCGCGCGTCCCAGGCACTCTGTACTTTGTTCATCTTTATGCCGAGGCCATTTGTCGGCGCCTATAAATTCAAACGCGAGAGAGAGAGAGAGAGAGAGAGAGAGAGAGAGAGAAAGAGATAGAGAGATCCTCCTCCCTCTGATCGCCCCTCGACCATCGTCCTTCAGCTCCGGAGCGCGCTGAAGGACGAAATGAAAGCACGCATCTCGGTGATGTCGCAGAGAGCGGCTTCCTGCTCGCAACGCGGCGTTCTTTTCGCAAGATCTGTCATTTGCTGCTTAATTCGCACGAGAGAAGCTGACCGCGACTATCTCCTTTCGCTCCTCGACCCAATCGACGCGCGATTTTCGAAGCTTGACTTCTTTTCAATTCGGCGCGCCTGCGAGCGCTTCCGCCGCGGCGGGTCCATTCTTCGCGCTGTTGATATTTATTTAATCCGCATGAAAATGTGCGGGGAGCGGAGCGGAGCGGAGGGAGTTCACATCGTCGGCGCGAACTCCCATCGGCTTATGATTTCCGAGTCGATGATCGAAAGTCGATGATCCGTTTATCGACTCGCGCGCGCATTCTCGCCGGGGCGAGAATTCAATGGCTGAAATATATACGAATCCCAGCCAGACGTCGGCTGGAGGACGCGAATGTCGGCAGAACTTCCCATCGCGCGGCTTATTCGTCGCGGCAATCTCGTCCCGACCGACCTCTTCCTCCTCCTCCTCCTCTCCCTCCGCTCGGTATCTTTCCCGCCGGTGCGTGCGTGCGTGCGTGCGTGCGTGCATGCGGGTGTGCGGGTGCAGTCGCGTTTCTCCATTTTCCAGGCCACCCGATAGAATAGTCCCGTTTGCACCGCCGAGTGGCTGCGCCACTCTTCCGGCGTTCGCCACTCGATCTCCAATTTCGCCCTCGCGATCCGCGCTCCTTTTCCACTGATTCGCACACACCCGGGACCGCCTGCCTCGTTCCCACCCCCGTGACGGTTCCTCGCACGCAATCCTCACTCGTCGTCTCTCGAGAATCCCGTGTAAGGCTGCATATCACGGTGTGGCGCCCCTCTGCAAGCATCATCCCTTGCGCAAACCTCCGTGCGCGTGGATTCGCGCTTCGCAAAGCGTATTCAGCGTCTTCGCGTCATTTGCTATCCGGGCGAGCTCCGAGCCGAGAGGGATCGAAAATACGCGGCGAGTGCGAGAGCGGATATATGCTGCGCCGCGCCCCGAAAGTCGCGCGAGCACTTCGGCAATCGGTCTAACCGAAATCCCGGCTGGGGCAGAAAATGGAAAAGAGAGCGGACCGCGATAGACCTCCGTTTAGAAGACGCGAGCTTTTGTTAAAAATACAACAAGAGACGTTTCTGTATGTGTGTGTGTGTGTGTGTGTGTGTACGAAAGATAAGACCGTAAGTCGCGGGTCTCGCGCGAATTGCGTGTTAAATTGCGTCGCATTCGCGTTCCCGCGGAAACATTAGATTCCAGAGCGCTGTGAACGATCACATTTGCATCACGCTGATCGTTGCGCGGAAAAGACGAACTCGAGCTTCGTCATGATCGACGCGCGTCAACGCGACCCCTCATTACTCTTGCGAGCGATACTCTTTGCGAGCGACAATCGCCGGCGGAACGAGGGAAAACGCGGCCGCCGCGAGGGAGCGACGAGCGGAGAGCTCTCTCCACCGCGGTAGCGTCGATTTCATCCAATCAACGACGTTTTTAATACCAAGCGATCAGCGATCGGCTCTCCTGGCGTATGGTCGGCGTACTAATTACTAATCGGGATAAGACGCGCGAGGTGGAGTAGCGCGGCAATACGCGCGCGAACGTACTCGCACCGCAGAAGTGCTCTCTCTCTCTCTCTCTCTCTCTCTTTCTTCCTGCTTCGTCTCTCCCTCTGCTACTCCTCCTCCCGCTGCTGCACGCTCTACGTCGGGCGAAATGAAGGGAATAAGCACGCGGTATTCTCGGGGAAAAATCCGAGCGTGGAGCTATTTTCCTGGATTAAAAAAACAAGTCGATATATATGGCATTTCTAGCCGGTATGACGTTCTCGCGAGGAATCGCAAGGAAGGAGAGAGAGAGAGAGAGAGAGAGAGAGAGAGAGAGAGAGAGATTTTAACGGCGGGACGTTTCCGTTTCCGAATAGGGGCGGGGGGTAGGGGGTGGCTTATCGCGCTTATCTGAATCGCGGACGGCCAGTCGCGCGCCGAGCGAGATTCGATCGTTACCGAAAAGTAAGGACACCCCGTAAGTTTCCGGCGGATACGCCAAAAATAACGCTGGAATAAAACGGAATCTTCCATTACCGGGCTCGCGCGCATTTGGTGGGTTCATACGGGGGTTATCTGAGCCCCCGCTCTCCCCGCCGCCGTTATCTTAATGGCACTTATTGTCTTGACGTATAGTACGTTTCTCTCCGCGGCCGTCGCCGTTTCTCCCTCTCCCCCTCCCTCCTTCTCTTTCGCTCTTGCCCTCCGCCGCCACGGTTCCTCTCTTTCAGTCCCACCCTTTCTACTTCTGCACACGCATTAAGCTTACGAAGGGCTTGCGATGACGCGTCGCCGTCTTTATCGCAAGAACAGAGCGCCCTCCTCTCTCTTATCCTTCATTCACTAACGGGGGAGGGGAGGGGGGCGAGACGCGTGTAAGCTTAAACTTAACAGCGTGTCATACGGCTCCCGGCCTCGCGCAGGTCGAAGGCGGCGCAAGTGACGATGAAGAGGCGAGCGCGGTATAACGTCGCGACTTGCCGAGAGCCGATTCCGGATTCGGTAGGATTCGCGCGCCAGGATAATTCCGATGCCTTGTCCAGGGACGATTCGGGACTAAGTCGCGATTGCCGCTGCTTTCGCGACTGAGGACTCCTCGGGGTGCTCGTCGGGCAAGAGGAACCACGGCGAGTCCGACAATTGCGCTTCGCGCTCGCCGCATTGTCATTCCTCGATGCGATTGCTTGTTTGCGCGTCTCGATTTCGAGGGGCCGAACGGTAAGCTCAATCTTCACCTTTGTGTGTCGCGCGCTCTACGTAAAAATACAAGTCGTATTTGCGCGGCGTGCACACATAGTTCCGAGGCATTAAAGCGGAGTGATACGACGCGTGGGCCGTCGGTAGTGGCGCACTTAAAATAGGAAATCGCGGGGCGGATGTTGCCCGACGTACTTCAGCGAACATACTACGGCGAAGATCCGGCCGATTCAGCGGCTCGGCTCCGAACATTTACTTCCGGCAAACATCAGTCCTCTCTCTCTCTCCCTTCCGCTGTCCACCCCGGCGATTCCGCCGAATGCTCGCGTTTGCGAGGATACGACCGCTTATTGTTTCCGATTTTCCGCGCCCTCGGACATTTCGCCGCGCGCCGCCGCCGTCGCCGCCGCCGACGACGACGACGACGACGACGACGACGACGACGATGATTAATATTGACGCGGCTATATACCGACGGCAGAGAGAGAGTCTGCGCCGTCGTATACCTAAATTACGCGAACTTTAGTGCTCTCTCCTGTCCTCCCGCCTGCGACGACGGGATCCCGAGGGATTTCCCGGTTCGTTGACACGACAGTCAACGTCACCAGCCAGGACGACGTCCCGTCCTTCCGTCGCGCTGTACAACGCTACGCTACGCTACGCCACGCCACGCCACGCCACGCCGCGTCGCGGCGCGCTGCGCTGCTTGCCAAGCAACGTCGAGGGTATCCTTGCCGAGAGCGCACAGTGCTCGGGATTAAATTTAAATTTGCTGGCAGCGCGACTACGGAACCGCGAGCGAGACCGCCGATCGATCGGCGATCGGCGATCACCGTCCGCCGACATCGCGGCAATTAATAAACGATCGGGCGAGTCTCCTGATTGCGCGCGGGAGGGACGACGCGGCCGTCACTCGGACGTTCGCAAGTCGTGAAATTCACAACGGCGTTTGCACTTTCGGCTGCCGCCGCCACGGCGACGGGCCGTTATCGAGCGCGCGCTCTGTGTAGAGCGTCTATTACGGCACGAATAGCGAGAGAATCGCGCTATTACCGCCACTTGTACTTCACAAACGATTTCGCAGCTGCGTCTTCCCTGCTCTTCACTTTTTTTCTGGCTTCTCGCACGGCCGCATCGTTCGGTACTTATTTATATCGCCGTTGTGCTTTTCGCCGGGAAAAAAAAGGAAAGACGCGGGAACGGGAGGAGGGAGAACTTGGCATTGCGTCACGGCGCAGGGTTAAAAGCCACGGCGGCTTATTCTTAGCGCGGCGTTTTTCACGGCAATTTCCATATTGGCGCGCCCGCCCGTCCGGCGCGGTGCGAGCGCGAGCGTCGATGCTCGGTCATTTAGCGCGGTAAGTGGCGCCTTCCGCGTTGGCTATAAAATAAAAAGGAGGAAAGGGGAATGCGGGAGAGGGGGGGGGAAACACGTGAGAGATAGATAGGAAAAAGGTAGGAAATGGAGATACACAGACGGTGTAACGCGGAATCGATAGTCGAAGAGAATTACGAGAAGCGGGAGCCGCGTGCGCGCGCGCGCGCGCGCGCGCGCGGCTGCGGAATAATTCAGTATCGTCGGCATAAATGGCGTGAGCGCGAGCGCGAGCGCTCACCAGCCCCGCGGAACGAACACATGCGATTCCTAGAGGGTGAACCCTCCGGCAGAACCTTGCCGCGAGGCGGAAGAAGCCCCACCGCACGCTCGTTAATTATACAAACGCCGTTCGTGCTCACCTCGACGCGGCCTGCTGACGCGAACACTCGCGCTTCGCGCGCCGCTTTGTTGCGCGTCGATAAGCGATGAGGGGGTGGTTGGCTTTCACCTTCTCCGATTCCGACACAGCCGACTGTCTGTCTCTCCTCCCTCTTCCTCTCCCCCGCAGCGCTCCTCTCTCTCTCTCTCTCTCTCTCTCTCTCGCTCTTTACGCTCGGTTATTTTTGTCGCGGCTCCGCGGGCGTTTATTGACCGTGGTACAAATAACGAGTAACGAGTGAAAATCGCGGGTTCTCGAGGCGCGTGGGCGTTGCGTGCGGCGTTTTGGATTAACCGAGGGAAATATCCGCGTTTTGACGAGGCGCGGGAATTTTTCTCGCACGCCCCGGGCGGAACGACGGATCCGCTTATTAAAGCGCAAAAAGTCAGCCGCGAGTGATTGATGCCGTTGACTCGGACGCGGCGCGGAACGTTGTAAGACGGACGGATTTTTGGCGGCCTGTCGCGGTGGGAAAAACTCGAACGTGCACGTGTGCGATTGCGTTTCGGCCGGCGGAATCAGCGTCACGCGAAATCTCATCACGATTTTTCATTGTCACGCTCGCGGCGAGCCGTGCGCCGTGAGCGAGAGAATTTAGCGTATACATACGCTTGTGCCCGTATGTGTAAAAAAATAATCAATATTTTAATCGCGAGCCGACGTTGATGATTTAATGCAGTCTGGACATGTAAATTACGAATGCCCACGGACGCGAAACGGAGGCGAGCGCTCTCCCTCTCTTCTCTCTCACCCCCTTTCTCTCTCTCTCTCTCTCTCTCTCCCCCTCTCTCTCTCTCTCTCTCTCTCTCTCTCTCTCTCGCTCTGTTCAATCGTAATTTCATTAAATCGTAACATTAATTAATGGCTAAAAACTCACAAATGAAAGCGGCAGTTAATTGCTTCATGAAAAACGAGCGTACCCGCGGCTGAATTTACGCACGAGTGGACAAACGCGCACGTATTGCCGTGCGCGCGGCTCGCGCTGCGATCGCGCGAAATTTCCCGACGGCCGGCCGCGATTAGAAATTCAGCGAATATACGTATACAACATTTCCGGGGTGGGCGCGCCGTACAAATCGGCGCTGTCGCCGAGCCGGCGTACGCTGCGAATCGGTCGCCATTAATCCACGAGCATCGAGCGGCGGAGTTTAGCATCGGTGAGCGAATTCGGTGAGCACTTAGTTACGTAGCAACAACGCTCGCGAGTATTGCTCGGGGTCCTTGACGGGATCCAAGCGGGAAGTTTAGCCCGAGTTTACCCGTTAATGACTGGGTACATACCGTAGGATGTGCTCAGGTACGCCGGTGGCCACGTATTCGCCCATGTTGGCTCATCGGCCTCACGCTGATGAAGAGAACGCCGCGCCGCCGCGCCGGGCGATACACCAAGCAATGCGATGGAATCTTGTTAGCGGAGCCCACCCTTTTTCAACGCGACGTACGCCGGAGTATCCAATCAATGCCTCTCGGCCAAGTCCGCCGCCGCGGTATATATACGCGGTTAAAATCCGATAGCCGGCCGGCCCGCGTGAGTGTCGAAAAATCAAGCCCGCCGCGCCGCGCCAAATCCATGAATACTGCAGTAATGGCCGGCGCGGGCTTACAAACAATCCAAGAAATTTGCCAGAGACCGTCGCGCGTCCTCTCCGACCTCGCTCTTTCGCATCTTCGCGCGCACACAACTCGCAATGATGATACGAGCGATGATAACGGAGGACGTCTGTTATTGCGCGAGCTTATCCGCAATAACTCTCGCGAAACGGAGCCCTTTGACGGATGACGACGCGGCGCGTCGTCTGGAGGTCCTCGTTCTCGCGACTCGTGTGCTTGCCTCCTTCCGGCGCGTTTTAATTAAACGTGAAAAAGGGGGAGAGAACGCGCGCTTAACGAGCTCGAGATAGCGGCCGTCCGCCTGGAGAGAACGATCCGGAAGTACCATTATTGATCTGCGCGCAGGCTCATCTTACGCGTGTTGCCTCCTGCCGTGCCGTCGACTTTAATTCTGTTAAACTTCATGAAATATGTAGAGCGCCGGTAGCGCGTACACACACACACACACACACACACACACACAGCCGTACGTCCAAGAGAGCGTGAATCGTGCTGTCTTATCTGTTGCAGCTGGATATCCGTGCGAGATCGCGGCCGTTTTATCGCGGCTCGCGCCGCGTCGGTGCGAAAACTCCAACACAACAAGCGAGGCGAGCCCGGCAGCTCGTGTGTATCTTCGTCGACGTGCGCGCGTTTTCGCGTCATTATTCAAACGGGGCGGCAGCGGGGGAGGGACTTTAATCGCGGGAACTTTAATCACGCGATTCGAAAATTATCTGGCCGAGTCAGAGGCAGCCGGGATGTGGAACTTGGCGGCGGGCTGGGGTTAGGTTTAGCAGTGAGGCGAAGGAATTGCCCCGCGTCGCCGCGTCGTGATAAAGCGATCTCTCTCTCTCTCTCTCTCGCGCTTGACGTCGCCGCGCGGTCGACCTATTCTTCCGGCTCCTCCGACCCGGCCGTCGACGCGAGCCGAACGAGGATGTGTCTCTTGGCTCCGAGAGATCTCCGAATATCGCGTGCGCGCGCGCACGGTCGTCTAATTAAAGAAAACCTTACGCGGTCTTTATTCAGCCGTCGACGCGACCGGCCGACTTAATTCGATCATATTTTGCAACGGCGGATGGGAAAGTTCTTCTTTAACGTGTTTGTTCTCCGTTACTTCACCGTTCCGGTTCAATTAGCGAAATTGGAGCGAATTTATTATACCTCGTGGGGACGTGTGCACGCGGGCACGCACGCGCGCGCGTGTGTGTATGTGTGTGTGTGTGTGTGTGTGTGTTGGATTCTTCAAAGTAATAGTGCGGCCGACGGAGGGAGAAAAAGGATTTTCCACTATTTTACCGCGACGGGTGCTCTCCAAGCAAGGCTGAAAAATCTACAGCTAAATTGCGATCGTATCGTCCTACATTTCATCTCGATAACACGGAGATCGTGTCAAAGCTTTTAGCGACACGAAAAATAAAATTCCCCCGGCCGGGGCTGTGTTCGAAGTCCCACGTCTGCGTCGAGCTGCGCCGAGTTAAACAAGCGGGCGCATTTAAATGCTTAAATGCGCCCCGCGCGCGCTCGGGCCGCGGGGGAAAATCGATGCGCGTTGGAGCATTCTTCTTGCGTGCGCGCGAAACACTGATACGTATTTGAATCTAATCGACGTAGCTGTGTCGGGCTGCAGTAACCGGGCCCGTGACACTTTCAATGGGACTGGCGTTACGGATGACTGCGTCCACGTACGGCGCGCATATCGTATTCCAGCCGAGGCGGATACATACGCCAGCCGGCATACAGGGTGTCCCAGCTTTATCGCCATTTCTTCCGGTCGCTTAATCCGCGACAAATTCAGCGCGGATTCCCCGCCTTAGCGGGGAAGTCGTTTGGTCGTCCTCAATTCGTCCTTCGATTTTCGGGATTGCGGGTGCGCGCGATTCGACTCGGGGAAGCTGACATTTCCGTCGGGCTGCATTCAGCTTGAGAGTAACGCGGCAGCGAGGGACGCCGCTCGATTGCATTCTCCTGAGATGCGATTTTTTTTTCTTTTTTTTTTTTCATTTTTGCGGTCTCCCTCCCTCTCTCTCTCTCTCTCTTCTCTCAAAGCGAGTCGAGAAAATTCTCGCGAGACTATTTCGCGGCCTAAAAGCACCTCGCCCCTCCCCGTCGCTCTGCTTCTCCGCCGATAATCTCCACGGAATTTCAGACACCCCGTATAGATGCGGTAAAGATTTATTTACCCGGCGAGATTTACGCGCATTTTCGTTACGGCGCATCGGGAATGTCGGTCGTCGGAGGAGATGCGAATCGATCCCCGCCGGCTGGATCGGTACTCCGGTGCGCGATTATCGATTTCTCCTTACGTTTCCCGGTGATAAATATGTAGAAGCCCCGCGTATTGCTTTATTGCAAATTGCGCTCACGCTCGCGGGAGTACTTGAATTCGAGATACCCCGGCTGGATCTCGCGAGACCGAGATTATCGATTCGGCACCTCCGCCGTTCCCAGGTGGCGAGTATGCGAGCAAACTCCTATCTACTTTATGGCAAACTGCGCTTATTTATGGTGCACACGTTCAAACATTTGCAACAAACCGACGAATTTCGCGAAACAATCGATACTCCGCTACGGCGCGGCGGTGCACTCGAGGTACTCTCCACTCTTCGGCCGTAACTTCAATGACAAATCTCCCGACGCTCGCGCTCGACTGCTCGCTAAATGAAGTCTGTGTTGCTGAAATGAATGGCTATTTTTCAAGGTAATAGCACGCTGAGCGTGCGCAGCGTCGTTTCTCGGCGTGTAACTTTTCGGAGCTTTTCGGCAACTTGAGTACGCAACTCGTACGGATGTATACTTTTCGATCAACCAGCGGCTCATAAAAAAAGAAAATGTTTTCTCCTCGGCGCGTTCAGATGTTTAAATTATGGTAGCTCGAGAGATAGCTGTGTTATCGGACGTTCTCAGGTTTCCAGAAAGCGCTTTCCCCATCACTTTCCACTTTTTTTCTCGCCACGTAACGACATTCAGCGGCGTACCTAAATCACCACCGCGGTTAATCGAGGATGCTGTTTATCGAGGCACACCCCCGTGAAAAAAAACATTAGCCCCCTTAAGGGTAACGAAATAATTCAATTCCGGCTGATAACGATGAGCCGCCCTCGAATGTTCGCGGATGTCGAGGGATGGGGGCAGAAGAGAGAGAGAGAGAGAGAGAGAGAGAGAGAGAGAGAGAGGTGTAAGGGGTTGAACAGGACAAGAACGCGGGCCGGGCGGGAAGCGAGTGTGTCTGGAGTTTGAAGCCCTTAATTGCTTTTTAAAACTTTCAAGTTCGAGTTCGGGCTTCTGCCGGGCGGCGCGGGCGGCCGCCCTCATCGCCACTCTCCCGGTCGCGCACCCTTTGCATTCTACTTAGGAATGTTCAATATTAGTTTTCCCTATCGGGGGTTGCGAGCACGCGCGCGTTCGGCTAAGACGACAGGCGAACAAGACGGATGTTGGCGGGGGTGGTGGGAAAAACAGGGGGGAGGCGGCAACGTGGGTTGAGCCGTCGATAACTGGCCGTCTAGTTTTTGCACCCCAGGCAATTAACGTTGCCTTCGAAAGAAGCTACTCTTGAGTATCGGTTTGTCCATCCCCCGGGCGTCGGTCTCAACTCGACTCGACTCGGTTCGCTCCCTCCCCCTTCTCTCTTCCTCTCCTTCCCTCTATTCTTTTCTTCTTTCAGCGAGGCATGCGAAACTGCCTGCTCGTCCAAGTTTCGCGGTGTCCTCGTCCGCCCTTTTTTCGCAGAGAAGGCGGACGCCTTCAGCGTCGGCTCGAAAAGTTGGCCCGAAGTGAGCGAGCCTGTTTCCGCCGCGTCAGAGTGGAACGATTGTTGCTGATGTTGACTCCCAAGTTGTTTCATAAGACGGGCGAGCTGTTTACGCTCGCAATTAGCCGAGATCCCCTGCGACATGACGGCAGACACGCCCTTCCTCCGCTCCTCTCCCCCCCCCCCCACCATGGTTATTTTATACTTTCGATAAACCGACGAAAGTGAGCAGCGTTAACCGCGAGAGAAAAAGGGAAGAGGGGGAGGGGAAGAAACAATTTTTGTTTAAAAGCTATTCTGGCATTTCGATAACAACGGAAAGCCGTCCACGACACAACCCCCTAAATAGTACACTTAAATTCTAATAACAAGATTCGCTGCTCCTCGAATATAATAAGCGTTTAGCGTCATTACGGGAGGACGATCTCGCGTCTCCTACCCCGAGGGTCGTCCCTCTGCGACGTTTTTTTTTTCCTCCTCACCCCGACTCAGTCGCTCAAAGCGGTGGAGGTTTGAGTACTCGAAGCGGGGCCAGCGGACATTATCGAGCTTCTAAAACGAGCTTTCTCGTGGAAGGAAAGGAAGAGCGCGTCATTTGCTCACATAGCAAGTGATATCTCTCAAGCCCCGAAATTGGGGTACGCCCCTTAGATTCAACGACTGCCGTCGCGACGTTAGCCGTGAGATACGATTTCTGGCGTAATACCGAAAAGCGAAAGAACAGGGTGGAACTCGGAAGGGCGGAAAGAAGTGGATTTTCAATTTGGGAGAATAGACCAGTTCGCGTGCACGGCGACCTACCGAATGATACCCATTCGTTACCCTCTTATTGTAACCCCTTTTGTAGTAACGTCAATATTACATCGACCCTTAGATTCCGGACGGGAGGAAATATCAACCCTTAACCCCGCGACAGCGGTGGCGGTGCTGGTGGCTGCGGTGAGTTTCTCATACTAGACTGAGCAAGAACGATTACAGTTGGCTGTGCCGCCGCGTGCTTCCGGATAATTGTCAAATACGGAGATTTCGTTTGCCATAAAGGGAGATTGCTCTGTTTATCGTCGTTCGAGCCATTTGTTTCAACGTCAAGCAAGCCTCGAATCTCTCGAGAGTCGTTCCGCCGGCAAGCTCAAGCCTACAGCGACGGTTCTATTCGCTTCTCTTAATAGATAGCTCTATTAAGCGCCATTATAGAATCAGCCCTCCCTTCGCGAGCTCCTCCCCGCCTTTGCCACCGCCACCACCACCGTTCCCGCCCTTCCTCTTCGCACTCAGCTTCGGCATTCCATGCAGCACGTGGCCCGGATCTTTTATGGCGGCGGTTTCCGAGCTTCGCGCGCCATTTGCTCACATCACGACTGACATCTTTAACTTTCGAAACGGGGTCCTCTCTTTCCGCCTCTCCCCTCCCTCTCTCCCTCTCTCTCTCTCTCTCTCTCTCTCTCTCTCTCTCTCTCCGTCCTCCGCGATCTTTCTACGCTCACCGCTCACTTTCTTTCACCCAATGACTATCGGGACGAATAATTGCGATTCGACGATCGTTCGTAAACGTGGATACACGAACGGCGAAAGCGGAAGGGACGTCAGGGTGCAAAACGACCAAGCGGGTGAGATTTACGGCTCGCGAGAACAACGGGCAACAAAGTTGCCCCGCGAAAGAAGCGGCGCTCGAGTTAGCGCGGGATGCGCTTCGATTCTCCGATCCGTCCCGCTCTTCTTCTTGCTTACATCTTGTCCCGTGAAGTTATGCGGTCTGTCCTTCGGGCGAGATTAGCCGTTCTTGCGCGGTTATCTTGATGAGGATATCTTCTAAAATTTGCAGCAGCAGCAGCGATATGTATTCTTCCTCGTACGTCCCTCGCGTTTAACTCACCGCAAAATACGGGGAAGTATATGCTCGAGTATATAGAAGTTAAATAATAAAAATCCGGCGAGAGTGTACGAGTAATATATTTTCAAGCAATGTTGCTTATTGCGGAATTAAGTAACTTTATAGCGAGGCGGCGTGAGACTTTTTCCATTACCGGACATTACCGGATATCCGCACGATTAACGGTTGGATTAACGAGGAGGCTCATTGATATTTACTTAAGCCAAAGCGCGCGTACAATTTCCTCGCGATATTATCTCTAATAAAAATTCTATAAAAACTCTTCAAGTTCCGGTGTAACAATTTCTCTCCTTCTTTCGCACAGGTTTTTCCCGCGACTCCGTTGCGCGTTACACGTATCCGCTCTTTTGCAATTTCTTGCATCTAATGAGCATCTCTAATAAGGATCCTCGCGGTAATTAACGCATCCTTACATTCTCCATGGGTCGTATAGCTGCTTAATGATCTCTGTGAATGTCTACGTCATCCTCACTTGCGGAGGAATCCTCTTCGCGACTTTGTTCTTTCCGGGCCGACCTACTTCTCGGACTGCGCGGGGTTAAGCGAATCTTTTAAATCAGGATTCCTGAGATCGAGTGCATGGCTTACTCGCGTCGCAAATGACAGACTCGGTTGTCGCAATGGCGCCGCTTCTTTTGAGCCTGACGACGATCAAAGATATATTTGCGAGCTGCCATCTCCCGCGAGAGACACCGACGCGAAGATGTATCGATGGGGAGAAAAGGAATATTGATTTTACCGTAGGACAAAAGCAGGCTTGTCTAACCGCCAGAAACCATTCCAATTGCGCATTTTTCAATCGGGTTTCTCCGCCCGAGAAACACTTTTTCACTTTACTTTAAGAAAGAGAGAAAATGACGAATTTCCCACTTCTGTGTCAAAACCGACGATTGAATGTGTCAAGCTTTCTTTTTGTCACCATGTTAATTAAATTTTAAAATATCATCAGCAGAACGGATAATAATTCAATAATGGAGTAATTCTAAGTTATATTTCTATACGTACGATGCTCATGAACAAGCCGAGAACAAGCGAGGTATACTTATTCAGCATGAAGAGCGAGGGAGAGCTCAAGAAATTCCGAAATTGGGGAAAAATTGGGGAAAGAGCTGCAAAATTAGACAAGCCAAGATAAAAGGAACCTTCGTGAGGGCATTCGATAACAAAAGCGCAGCGATATAAATTTTGTAACAGCGGTTTCCAAGCGGTTATAAAATAAATTGTAATTTTTGGACGATGTTAAATCAAGTAACCTCGTACTGGAGGTTATTGGAAATACTGAAACATCTTGGATTTGTTACCTACACTCGAAATAATGATCGAGCTTAAAATACAAAAAAAAATCTTTGCGAAGAATTGCAATTTAATATTTAACCGTTTGGGAACAGACGAAAGGTGAAAATATGACAGAATTGTCAGGATGAAATATGAAACATCAGAAGTTCGCGAATTAATTACAAACTTTGCACGTATACGAAACGAATATATACGTAGCTACAGAAAGCGACAGCGGGAGAGACGTAACTATTATTAGTCCCGCACTCTCTCCGAAGCCGAAGAAAAAGATCTCCCGCCGCATTAAGAGGGCTGATTAAAATTTTAACGAAACTCTGGAGGTTTAATATTACGTTTTAAAGACACCGCACGGCTTGACTCGGTTTCAGAGCATTTTGTATGTAACGTGCGACGCACCTCAGGAGAAGCTACACCGCAGATGAAGAGTCGAAGCGCAGAGAGATGAGGGGAAACGAAAAGGAGCGATTGATAGACAAATAGAGATAAAAAGAGAGGCAAAGAGAGAGAGAGAGAGAGGGGGGGGGGGAGAGAGACAGTCTGCATAACGTAGTCAAAGGGCGTCTCCGGAATCGATCGAGGGTGAATCGCGTGATTCCCACCTCGCTCCTCCTCCAACGCGATGCCCATTTCCTTCCAATCGACCTTCCATCTCGAGCCGAGGAATCTTTCGATCTGTCGAATCTGGGTCGCCATTTCGTCGTATCCCCATGCTCGCTGTTCCTTCGATTCAGGCGAGAACCGTCGGCGCCCGATTGTCTCAGTCGTCTCGACTGAAGCGAACGTAGGTGCGTTGCGACAATTGTATGCGGTGGAGTTAACGGACACGAGCTCCTTCACCACGGCGCGGGCGAGAGAGCGGGTGAGAAAGGGGGAGGGAGGGAGGGATGAAGAGAGAGAGAGAGAGAGAAAGAGAGAGAACGGCTGAGAGACGAGAAGCAGAGGACGGCAAGCAGAGAGAAGGATATTGGGGCACGACGTGCGGCTCAGCGATTATCGAAGAACGTGAATGGGTAACACGTGAGCGGCTTGCAAATCCGCACGACGTCGGTCGCGATTGCGAGATTTCTGCGAGCCCGCGGACGATTTTTTCCTTCGCGCCGAGACGTGTCCGGAGTGGGCAAGTGCGCTCTTAATCTGTATCTCTGATATGTTAATGATGGCACACCGGAGGGGGCTCGATAACGATCGCGGATATGACGTATGCGAGTCTCCCAGCGGCGCGGTATTAACGCGCGATCGTTATCGCCGGAATAATATTTCGCGATGTGACCCGGCTAGAGATTGCATCGATTATTTCAACAGCTTCGCGAATACGAATACTGTCTGTCGCTGTACCTTGTTCCACCGACGAGGGCGCACTCGTCACTTTTGATTTTTTGGGGATTTCCCTTAGTTCTGCCCTTCGCGCTTGCACGTGAGAGAGAAAAAGAAAGACCGAGATTCCAACGTGTACAATTTCGCACGTTGCATTTGATTATTCCCGAATTTGAGGAAACACGATGTCCTCGCGTATCTCACGCCACGTCCGATGATTGCGACGGCGGAATCGTGGAAACGGCCAATCAGCCACCGTTTGAAGATGCGATTTGCGAACGGGAAGGAGGGGGGAGGTGTCATCATGTGAGCGGAAAAGTCGTCCTGATTACAAACCAGTAAATCCGGTTACCGGTGACCGTACCTACTCATTTCCACGCGAGGGGTCAACGGGTGACATTTTTGGGGATGAATCGGTTAACGAGCTCGGGTATGGCCGTTATACCCTCCCAATCAAGACGCGATTGTCCCGAAATGTGTAAGTGGCTCGTGTAAAAGCAACCCCAAGTTTGGCGCGGTCGGACACGTGTACGTTTCGCGGCTAACCGCGACAAGCGGACAGAGGGAGGACAGCGTCGCTTGTATTCGATACATCGCGCAGCGACCACCCTCGATGCTCGCCTTTCTTCTCGAGGGTGAATCGTGCGTGCCCGCAGCACGGCCGCAGATCATTGGCTCGCGCCATGAGCGGAATTGATCGTACGCGTGGACTTCGGGGTTACCGAAGGCTCCGGACCACCCTGGATGATCGGGCAAAAATGGTGGCTACGAGAGTTTTAATTGCGGCTAAATGATCCGCTCGTGGGAACTCTTTCGAACCCTTGGAATAGTGTAGTGCGCTCGAGATAAAGGGAGAAATCATCTCGTCCTTTACGTTGGATATCGCGTGTAGGAATGCCTGTTCTTTTTCGAGCAGAAACGTCGATTGTCGCTCACCGCCGGGACTGGCGGTGAGCAACAGAAATTGAGACGAACTTCTGCTTTATTTCTCGACCGAAAGTTTCGGAAAAGTGCGCCGCGATTTGTTGTCTCGTCCTGTGAAATCTTCGGTCTGAAATTTGACGAGCGGTTTGATTAAAAATCAAAGCGTAAAACCCGCCTCCGTTCACATACGGCCCGTTTATTCGCGTCGTACAAGGGAGCCCTCCTTTCTGGAGAAACGGCTATTTTTACGGATATATTCGGGTATAAAGGCGCGATTCTTTGTATATTGCCTCTCTATCGTATTGTATATTGTCTCTCTATCGATATTTTTCGGCAGCGAAAAGCGAAACACGAGACACCCGCCGCCCTGACTTTGCTACGTCCTTTGTGTTTCAGAACGACACGATGCAAGTAGTTTGGCAATATCACGTCGAGGAGCCGGTATCGGCGGCCGGGATCTTGCCCGATCACGGCGCGGTGCGAGGAACGAGACCATTGTATCTGGTGCAGAGAGACGCGCAGCCGAGGCGGAACTCACGTAATCCAGAAACGGAGAAGCCGCTGAAAATTTGGGATATCCTGAACAAGCAGGTGAGTTCCGGCCCGCGCCACTCTTCGCTTCGCTCCTATCACTGTCAGCCGCCTCGTCTCGTAAGTCGCGACAAAAGCAAATGCAAGTCGGTGTTAACGAACCATCACTGGACGGGAGTGGTGAACTCTCCTCCCCTCTCGTAGCTCAACGTTAGCGCGCTTGACGGCGAGCGATTACCGCGCAAAGTTGCCGTCCAGAGGATTTTACGAACTATTCGTTATAATAAAAATTACACACCGTGGAGAAAGTTTGGATTCAGTTAAACTTCAAAATGCTCACGCGGTCGTGGAGTGTGAGAAAAATGTACTCCACGAGAGAGAGAGAGAGAAAGAGAGAGATGAGCATTCACGTGAAGTGAAATGAGTTAGATTCTGTCAGCGCAAATACTTAACGAACGCGAGCTCAGCTGGTTGAAGAGGAAAATATTTCGTTCTCGATGTAATTAAAGGGGAGAGGAACGAGGCGCGCGAGAGGAGCTGAAAGGGGGTGGGAGGGAGGGAGAGAGAGAGAGAGAGAGTAGTTGGTGCACATTGCATTTATTACGATTCGCGTTATTACGACGGCACGTGACAAGAAACAAGAACAAAGTTAATATTCATCTCGACCGCGGAGAAATTCGCGAGCGCGAACAAAGACGATTAAAGAGTTTTAATTAGAGTTCACGAAAGTGGATCTGGCTGCTAGTGCCATCGGCGTTATGATATTGGACTCGATTTGCGCGAAGGGTTTGCGATTCGAGCCGGGTTCCGTGCAAGTATTTAAGAAAACCGAAGTTACTTTGCCCGAGCTTCGCCCGAGCTCGGGAGAATCATCGCCGGCGCTAATTTCAATCGGCGAGCGCGCCGCTTCGCGGACTCGCGAAAAATAGACTGCGATAAAAAGGGAAAGGCAGAAGAGGAAAATTACCGAAATATCGTCGAGTCGATGTTTTTTTCGCTCGATTAAGTATTAACTCGCCTTGCCGTTTCGAGATTAAGCATCGAAGAGAGAGAATGAGAGAAAGAGAGGGAGGACAGAGAGAGAGAGAGAGAGAGAGAGAGAGAGAGAGAGAGAGAGAGAGAGAGAGAGAGAGAGAGAGAGAGAGAGAGGTAGAGAGAGAGAAAGAAAGATAGTAGCACAGGAACAAAACGGAAACTGGTTCACGCGATGTCGGCGTTTCGATATCGACAGAAACGCGGCGGATTATTCGTTTATCCGGATCCGAGACGCGAACGAGCTTTTCCTTTTTTCTTTTTTTTTTTCATTTTGTTTTTTATCCCGTCAAAACGCTCTGTCTTTCTCGTCGCACGGCTTTGTCACCGTCACGCGTAGCGCTCGGGCGTGCGTTAGAGGTCGCGTGTGCGTGCGTCACGCGCGTGAGATGAATGTACGAACGCGTTTAGCGTGTCCGCCGCCGCGCGAGCTGCTGGATTTTTATCGGACGCGCCAACGGAGGCCCGGGAGAAGGAGAGGAGCGCGCGGGGCGCGAGGGAGAGAAAGAACATTGTGCGCCCCGAATTTATGACGGCATAAATCTTAACCGGGTCACATCCGGCAAAAACTATTCGTTCATTAGCGTCGCCGGGTCGTAGATTACGAGGTCGGCGCTATCGCCGGGAATCGGACAATGCTAATTCCACCGTCTGCCCCGCTGCGCTGTTTATAGTTTATATCGGGACCCGGAATCGGGCCGCGCCGACGAGCGCTCGCGCGCGTTCCGTTGGTTGACCCGCGAAAAAGTGCAAGATCACTCGATGAACGCGCTCTCTGATAAATGAGCCGGAAATGTCGGCCAATGTAATATCGCACGGCGACAAGCGAGCGTTTCACACGAAATCGTATTCGCGAGCAGCGTCGCGGGATGTTCCCAGTTTGTCGAATTGTATCAGCCGTGCTGCGCATTGGCGGAATTCTTGCGGCCGCTCGCGTCGCGAAGAAATGTTGTTACGATTGTTGTGTCGCGGAACTACTCCGGCTGCCGCGGCTCTGTTCTTTTTAACGTGCACAAAGTGCACGTATATGTGTGTGTGTGTGTGTGTGTGTGTGTGTGTGTGTGTGTGTGTGCGTGTACGCTATGCTCTCTCTCTTTTCTCTCTCTCTCTCTCTCTCTCTCTCTTTCTCTCTCTCTCTCTCGCTGCTCCGCTTTCTTCCGTCTTCAAAGCGACAGCGACGTATACACGCGTTTGCTTGTTTTACCTTAAAAGCGCACGGCGCGGACGGCTGTAAAGAGACGAAAGCAACGAAGGAAAACTGGTCTGCTCCGGCATGTAAGGAGATTGCAGTCTATGTGTGCCCCGGATATATTTATATAACATATCGAAGTTATAACGCAACCGGCAGGCGCGTGACAAATATTTTCGAAGGCGGACGCACGCTCCGCGGAGCGATGATGGATGAGAAAGTGCAATAAAACGGGAATATTCATCTCGCTACGTGTGTTCGAGGGAAACTGTCGAAATTCAATCGGGATCATCGATCCACCCCCTCGACGTCCCGCTCAACGTCGATGTCGAGATATCGAGAAGACTGAAAAAAGAAAAGCGCATTCGTATCTCTCTCGCGGGATCTATCGGGAATATCGACGACCGTCGCTTTGTATTTTCGTATCTCGACCTGCTCCCTTTTCTCGCGCGGGTATCGCGCGAGAAAGTTCTCCCTTAAGTTGGCGCGCGGAACTTGCCGAGCGGTCGAATAACTTTTGTATCGCGTCGCGATGAATATGAATAGTAGAATAGGCACAAAGAAGAAGCCGAGACTAGTTAGGAGCGGGTTTACATCGCCTCCGTCCTTCGTAGCGCGTCGTATTTTCTTCCTCTGCCTCTCTCTCTCTCTCTCGCTCGCACGCGGCTCGTGGATATTTTCAACTTCTCACCATTATAGATCCGTTATAGACCGCTCGATCGTGATTTACCGTACGTTTCCCACTCTCGCTCGTAATTTCCAGCTCCTTCGGTCCGCTCGGATGCAGCGGCGCACCGCGAGGAGCCACGAGATTACGCGCGAGAGAGCGCGGCGATTAATTTATCATCGCGGCTTGCGACGGCAATTACCGCCACGGGCCTCGGGCCGCGTCTCGGGCAGGTCGCGGGCCAGCCTCGGTGAGAGCTGAAGCGTCGTCTCGAGTTGCGGCGGCCGCGGGCGCAGAAATCGGAAACGCGTCCACGGCGACCCTTCAAAATCACCGTCCGTCGCCCGCGGCGTGCTCGACTGCGAAACAATAAACGCGCGCTCGCAGTCCTTCCCGGTAATCTCTCGGCATCGATAATTTCGCATAAGCGCGTGGGAGAATCCGCCGGCGTGGCTCGGCCGAGAGCGCTCAGGGCCAGAAGTCGAGGCGATGCGCGCGAGAAAAAGAATCGTAATTTTCTCCAACGCAGCCCGTGCGCCCCGCGGCGGCCCGTCTCGAACCCGACCCAGCGGCATCCTTCTTCTTTCTCCACCTACCTACCTGTCTACCTGCCCGCCCGCCCACCCGCCCGCCCTCCCTCCTCCCGCCACGCGCGCTTCGTCGTATTTGCCGAGGTACAACGCAGCGTACAACGGAGCGTAGCGTGGCTCCATTGATGCACGAAAGCCCGTGTTCCTCGCGTAATTCGCCCGACTACGAATCTGACTTGTAGATGCTCGCGGGACAAGCGGCATGACCGAGAGTGCGCGACATGCAACACTTGTCCCGCGGTGAAGCGAGAAACGCGCGCGCGCGCGCGCGCGCGCGATCGCGATCGCGCCGCGCAAATCGAGCAAATCGGACGGCGATCGGCGAAAATCGATGCGCGACGCCGCTCCGTTTGTCCTCCGAGGCTTCCCCGGCGACCCTCGCGTATCCTCGACATCCTTATCCGGAGTATCCCGTAATTTGCGTTTAACGCTCCAACAATCGCGCGTTTCGCCGTGTATCGCCGGACATGCGAGCCGCACGATGCAAGCCAGACCTCGCACTCTCGCTCTCTCTCTCTCTCTCTCTCTCTCTCTCTCTCTCTCTCTCTCTCTCTCTCTCTCTCTCTCTCTCTCTCTCTCTCGCTCTCTCTCTCTCTCTCTCTCGCTCTCTCTCTCTCTCTCTCGGCTGGCCGCGATATCGCAAAGGACTACTCCGAGATCGAACGAGATGAGTTCCTTGCGCGCGTACTTTGACTTTTACGGTATCGAGCGGAGCAGCTGAGAACAAACCGCGCGAAATTAAACGCCGCTGCATGCGGTTCTTACTCTGCGCCGTTCGTGCCGAAAAACTCGGCGGCGAATTTCGTGCACAATACACGACAGCTGGTCGTGCACGGGGCTGTGTGTGTGTGTGTGTGTGCTGTGTGTAAAATAGTCGCGTGGCGAGGTGGAAGGTGCCGCTTTGAGACAGAGCGAAATGGGCTCGTATATCACAAAAGCAAGTCGCAACCTTGTTACGTAAGTCGCACGCGGTGTCGGAAAATATGGTAATGAATTTCTCATATATATTTGCGTTTAACTGCTCTTACCCCGCTGCAACAAACCATTAACGCGGCGTATGCATTAAGTAACCGAGTTGCCCGAATTTTCCACTCTGCTTCCCGCCACTCGTCCCGGCAAAGGGACTCCTTGTACGTATGAAGTAGCAATTATTTTTGAGATACGGCGGCGCAACGCGCGCGTTTGTCCTCGATGCGAGAGGCAGAGAAAGAGACGACGGGGGGGGGGGCAAGGGGGGAGTGTGACAGAGCGCTTCGACGACACCGCGTTGCGCTATTAACGGGATAAAAATATCTGAATGTATTTTTTACTAGGGCCGGTCGCATCGGCAAGCCGTCCGTCTTCGCGCTCTGCCGACAATTTTCATAAGCACCGCTCGCGCTTTTCAAGCGCGCGATATCGATATTTAAAGATAAACCGAGGCTACCGAGGCTGACTGCACTGTACGGGGCGAGTGCATGCGGTATTTTTACGCTTTCGTGTAATCGTCTGTAAACTGCGTATTATGCGTATCCTCTGGTCGGTTCTCTCGTTTTTTTACGCTCCTACACACACGTACACACACACACACACACACACGCACATATACACCCGCTTAATCTCAATCTCATTCACGCGTCGCGCAGAAACTTGCGGCGCAAAGTGCATGTGTATTTACGACGTCTCGACGTCTCGATAGCGAGTATCGATACTTGGTACCGACGTAGTAGCAACTCCATCCGTTAGTTTCGCATGGAATTATATTCATGGCTTAACGAAATACCATTCGAATTGCTGCGCAGGTTCGTTTACCCATGGGGCAAGACACGCTGCTCTGGTGCCGTGTCCTGAAGATGCCGAGCATTGATCGCAAACACCACGTCGTGAAGGTGAGTTCCTCCAGGTATATAACCCGTTTACGGTAGCTCGCTCGCTCGCTCGCTCGCTCGCTCGCCCGCCTGCCGCTCCTCGACTTGATTAAAGCGAAGGTGGATGCTCTTGTAATGCCGAAGAAACTGCACGTCGAGTTTGCCGACTCCTCCCCCTCCCTGGCTTCCTGTCCCACTCGTCCCCTACGAGCGCCCCCCCTTTACGAGAGATACTCTTCTACCTCGCGTATTTTCGCGTCTGCAGAGACGCGCAACATTCTCCAGGTAGCTTAGCTATTCGATAAGTGTGTCGCGCGCGAAATGATAATCCGGAGATTACGACGTTTCGCAGCGGACAATCAAGCGTCGATCGACGGTTCTGTCAGGGACGTTTCGACGCGGTGGAAGGGACGAACTCTTTCGCGCTCCTCGGCGCACCTATCAGTGCCATTAGTCGTGTAGTCGTTTCGATAATGGATAAGATCGTTCCCGAGGTTAACTCGGTAACTTTGTCTTTTCGGTCATTTCTCCTTTTCCAGAAGCTCCACGTAGCTCCACGTCCTTTTGAGAATATCTTCGGACGGTGCGTGGTAGAAAAATACCGAAAATATTATTCACAGAGAAAAATCAGTTCAGTCGGGGGTGAACGAATTTTCTGGTGAAATATGAGCGATTCAGAAACTCCGATTAAAAATAGCGGAATTCTGTTCTGAAGTCGGCTGAGGATCTTGGAAACTTGGACTAAATTCTGCTATCTCCTCAACCGGAATTTCTGATTTCTTACTTCACGAGAAAATTGTTTCATTCAACCAGACAGACATTTTTCTGCCACCGTGTTCCGAATGTTGCGCGATTGCACACATTCCGTTAGACCAATTTCAACTTTTCACGACGGAGATATTAAACGCGCGCCGAGAGAAGCAATCGCCTTACATTATCCGCCCGATTGCGAGATACTCCTTCGAGTCGCTCGCGCGGCCCGGCCGTGGCGCCCCGCGCCCCGGCGCGGCGGATCGATTAATTCGGCTACGAAATTACATCGTGAATATGCGACTGGGCGGATCTACACGATACGATGCGGCGGCGGCGGGATCGAAGCGATGCGGTAGGCGAGATCGTTCCGTCGTTCCGGTCGCCGCGCCGGTTTCACTACCAACGATGACAGATCGACGCGCGGGATGTCGTCGATAAATGCGACAGTGACGAAGCAGCCGGTCGTAAAGCCCGTATTACTGCCGCGCGCCGATCCACGGCACGGTAATAAGTTCCATTCCGATGCAGGAGCGCGCGATTCTCCAAATTGCGTGTTAAAAATCGAAGTCGGACAGGTAGTAAACCGCAGAGCCAGATAGTAAAACGTGTTTGTCGCGCGTTCGCTCGCGCGACCGCTTCGACGCGACACAGAATATATTTTACTGCTGACAGTCTCGGATGTATTTTACGTTATGCTAATGCCTCGCGATCTCTGCGCGAAGCTCCGTCGCTCGTCGGCAGCGAGAACTAACGCGGGAGTGGTACACCGTCTCGATTGCCGGCTTTATTGTACCGCCGTGCGTTATCACAGGTCTCGCGAATTTATGTCCTGTACTTTTTCGCATCTCCAGCTTGAATATCCGTCGTATTAGTGGATATCGTAAGCGCGAATACATGAGAACCGATACGATACGACGTGCATTTCCGCCGATGAATAGTACAAAACGCATTTCCGCCGAGGAAGGATTCGCGTCGAATTGGCGCAAATAAAACAAGAGAAAAAAACTATTTTTTCGTTTCGCGATTCGAAAAGCTGCCGTAATCCTTGGATCCGTGGATATAGAAAAATTGCGCGAGGCGATACCTCTCTGTTTGCAGTACACACTTGGAAGTTTACACGCTCGTTCGCGAAAGCGAACGCCGGACTCCCGCCGGACTCTCCTGGACGGGAATTTTACGGTCGCGAATAATTTAGCCGGGGGACATTTCCAAGTAATTCGCGTTTTACGCTCCGCTCGCGAGGCAGATGATAACTCAATAAAATCTCGCCCGGCCGTATTCCGTCCGAATTTCACGCGATTGTTATTCAGCGCGGGGCGCAGCCCCGACAGCTGCTGGAAAGGCGGAACGAGCGAGCGAGTGACTAATCGCCGTCTTCGCCGTCGCGTCAGTTTCTTCGCTGCTAACGCTGCTTCCCTTCTCATTTCATCCCTCTACGTTCTCCACATTTGATTTTATACCTGAAAATCTCCCCCGTCTTCCCTCTGCCCTCTTAAACTTTTACTTTCCACCCCGCCATATTGAACTCTTTTATCACCTACAATCTTGTACGCCTTACACATTCTATTATTTCTATGATTTCTATGATTTATATTATTCTCCCCTTCCCCCGAGTAACGCCTTCTGTTTTCATTTTATTCAATTTTCTACGTCCCCACGTCCGACTTTGCACCTTGAAGAGCCTTCGCGCGGTGTTCTTCTCTGAAAATTCCCAAACTTTACCCCACCTTATCACGTTCTCTATTAATCCTGCGACTTGTGTTATTCCGTTATTCCTCGTATGTCACACCTCTACCTCGCCGTGTCCCCGCGCCTTTCATGTTCATATCCGCAGCCGGCGCATTCGCGCGAATAGAATGTGCGCGCGCGGCTGGCTGATATAGTCCGCTCCTCTATCCGGCGTCGCTCGACCGACCGACCGACCGACACCTGAATCCCGAACTCGATCGGACGTGATCCAACTACGCGATGCGACTGCACTGTGTGCTCCTACAGGTCGGCGAGGTGGGCGGAGTGAGACGATTAGCGTCCCGATTGCGATAACTCAAGCGCTTAAAACGCGAGTCCCTCTCGCGTTTTACGGAACTTTCGCCGAGCGGCGAAGAATTCCGAGGTTAACGATCGGGCGAACGGCCGTTAAGCGCGAGTATCGACGGGGCCTTAATTTGTCGCTTCTATATCGAAAATAAATTTGAACCGCAGAACATGTTTTTCTACCTGACAGAAAGAAAAAAAAGAGAATGAGAATGCTCTTTCCCGAATTTTGTGCTAGAACAGCTTTCTTTAAACTGCGCAAAGCGCGCCGTCCTCGCTTCCTGTCGATACTCTTAGGTGGATACTCGATGGCTGGTGATTCGGTTAGTTAGCGGATATTCGCTTGGCTTTAATTCGAGGTAGCGGCGAGAGGACTTCGTGTTCGACAAATCAGTTTATTGCAATTCAATTCGACTTGAAAGCAACGGAGAAAGCATGCGCCTAGTCCTCGCCTATTAACGATCTCTTTCATACGAGTGACCAGTTTGATTATCTCGAACCTTGCGATCCCTGCGATCCTTCCGAACGTCTCCACCAAGAGAGCAGCCGCGAGAAGAATATCGAGGCGCGCAGCGAAGACAGCCGACATCATCGATCCTCGTTACGAGCCTGTGCGCTTGTTGTGTATTTCAGTACGAACCAGTTATTCAGCCGGGAAGCCATCAGTATCTACACCACATGACCCTGTACGAGTGTCGCGGAAATCAAACCCAATTGGAAGCCGCGGCCCAAACGAACGGGGATGTCTGTAACGCTCCTGATAAACCGGCATACCAGTGCAACACGATCGCGGCCACTTGGAGTCTCGGTTCTGAGGTACGTCGACAATTTCACTTTAACTTCTGGCACAAGCAAGCCGCAACGCGAATACCGAGTCTTTGCATATTGCCGCTTTTTCTCGCCTATTGCGCCGAATCCGATGAAAAACGGCAAAGATCAATCAAGCGGAACATAAACTTGAACATTTTGCTATTGTTCACGGATTACGCCAACTCTAATGTCGTTAATTAAAATTCTTCTATCCGACTGGATCGACTTGAATCGGAATTAATTGGTTGTCGCGTCCAAGTCCTCGATTCTATCCTCGGGTCGGGAAGGAAAATGTGTATTATTTAGCAGAGAAAGAAACAGAAAGCGAAGTAATATCATTTTGATATAACGGTTGTTCAACGCGGTTTATATAAGATTCCTCCAAAAGAACTGTCTACACAATTGTTTCTAAAATAAGATGACGTATACGAGTAAAGTATCTTGGAATTCGGATTACACTGAGTCGCGGTATCGATTATTCGAAAAATCCGTCGCTCCTCGATATGTAAGTCCGACCGTTTCGTCGACAAGAGTTACGCGCGATCGTGGAAGACAAGTTCGGTGTTCCGTGATAATTCCGAGTCCGGTGTAATGCATACCAATGGTGAGAACGGGAATACCGCGAACTTGTTTCTTCGTGGTTATCGGCAATGCGGACACCCGGCGCGGTCGCGATCGATCGTGAGACACTCTGGGATCTCACGTCTGATTTTCAGGCTATTCTTAATATAGATGTATCGGTGATAACATCATTCAGCCGGCTGAACACGATTGGATATTTCCCATCGTGTGCTCGGTGACTCGTCGCAGAACTGCGATTTTAATTTTATCGCTGCATTCGCTTTCTATTCCTTTTCGATTCGCCGCCGACATCGTATTTCGGACGATTAGTCCGCGACGTCAGTGTTTAAAATTCAACCACAATAACACCGTGCAGCCATTCTTTGCGAATCTCGACGTTAGACGGAAAATAATGAAATATTAAACGAAGTCGACTCCATGACGGGTAAAGTCGCGGCATCATCACGGCGGGATTATTTTAGCGAGACAGGAGTGTTCTTCTTGGCTGGATTTCATTTTGGGGGATAAAAAGAGCTCCGTGATTAATAAACAATACTTCGTACCCGCCCGATCGAAATTATCGCGCGGGTCACGCGGGTAAATCTAGATCGAGGGCGCTTATTAAGACAGCGATCGCCCGCAGCGACGCGATTCCGCGAATCAACACCCGGATCGTTATCCCGCTTTCGTCATCGGCCAGCCGAAAATGAAAATTAGCTTGCGTACCGGGGCCGTAATTCGCGTGTGCATGCGCACCCGCCTATAAGGAAACGAATTCCGCGAGCGACAATTTCCAGCGCAGGCCGCGCGCTCGCGCTGATAGATGATCAAGGCGGGACGTGTGTACTGATTATGGGCCGAGCGTCTCGTCGCGTCGGGCCGCGTCGGGGGAGGGGCAGGGGATCGGATCAGACCCGAGCAGATCGGATCCAGAAAGCGGGAGCTCCGCTTCGCTCCGCTCCGGTCAGAAGCGAACCGGTCGCGCGGCGCTCTCTCGCTCGTTGCCGCGCCGGTCCTGTTTTTATTTACTGGCGGCTTCTGCATAATCCATCGTTTCCTTCTCCCTTTCTCCGCGCCAGGGCTTTAATTATCCGCCGGAGGCCGGATACCCGCTCAATCCGTCCAACGGGCCCCACTACTACATGCTGGAGACGCACTACACGAACCCGCAGCTGGACGCCTTCATCAGCGACAGCAGCGGCCTGCGTCTCCTCTACACCGAGCAAGTGCGCGTCCATGACGCCGGCATACTCAGCGTCGGCATCGACCCCAACTGGCGGCACATCATACCGCCCGGCCAGCACGAGGTGGTCTCCGAGGGCCACTGCATCTCCGACTGCACCGGCCAGACGATACCGAATACCGGCATCAACATGTTCGCCGTGATCATGCACACCCACCAGCTCGGCAGGAAGGTGCGCCTGCGGCAGATCCGCGCCGGCGATGAGCTGCCGCCGATCGCCGCCGACGTCAACTACAATCCCAATTATCAGGAATATCGGAGGCTACAGCGGCCGATCAAGGTGTACCCGGTGAGTACCGCCTAAATGGCTGGTCCGTGCGCGCATTCAAAGACTGGAGAGGAGGAGAGAGGGGGGTTTCTTCGCGATCATCAGCGCGAGTCGCGGTGACTATTCGTCTTTAATTTCATTTACTACCATCGCGTGCACGCCGGTGTAATTATACCGGGGGGGAAGGGGGGGGGGGAAAGAACCGGCCGCGCACTTACCGAGTTCAAGAGGGGATTTCATTTTTCTATCTTCGTATCAGAATCCAATTTATCGGTGTTAAACTTTCATCTCTTTCGTGGGCGCGATCGCCCGCTCCGGCTAAATGTAATTATAAAATATTTCCGATTAAGTCTGGAGGGAGGAAAAGAATCGCGAAGGATCGAGGAAGGAAACTCCGACTGCCGAGGATTATACCCGTCGAGATTTTCCCTACTAAAGTAATCCGAGATATTATTCTTAGGCGCCTTTCGCGGGTAGCTCTTACGTATCTGTATATAGACATACTCACACACACACACACACACACACACACACACACACACACACACATACATACAGGGCCAAGCGTGCACTCGCACAGTAACCGTTTAATATTCTTATTTTTCTATTCTGTTTCCGCCACGTTGCACGCCTTTCGTTTATGCTGTCGTGAACGTGGTGTAAGCCGCGTTATAACGCACAGCACGTATCAGAAAGTTTATGAGCTTGTTACAAAGTTTATTAACGTGCAATAAGTATAGCTTTGATCACGTAAAGTGCAGACATGCTACGGGCACGCGGGGCATGAACCAGAGTTTAATTGTTTTCGAGTCGGCAGAGCACTTGAACGCTATTACGTGTTAACGCGGGGGTAAAAGTGTGATATAATAAAAGCGAAACTGAATCGAGACGATCTCTCGACCGGCTGGTAATAAAATAATCTCGCGTTCTGATACAATCGGCAGAGAACATTGCCGTTCAGTCGTGTTACCTTCGCGTCGTCGTCCCAAAAAAGATGCGCGCCGACACCCCCAGAGACAATACGCTACGTCTCTCACATTTACCGACAGATGACGATACGATTGGACAAAGAGAAAGAGCGGGGGGGGGGGAGATTGAAGAAACAGAACAGCGCGGGCGCTGTTTTATCGCGGATTATGTCGAGCGCGTTCCAAAATCCTCGAACTTTCGCGATCTCCCGTTATGGCCTGGCGATGCTCACGTTCGGCGCTTCGTTTTATTTTACAGGGTGATCACTTAGTCGCCGAATGCACGTACTCGTCCGAAACCCGGGGGGCCATCACGCTCGGCGGCTTGGGGACGAGAGAAGAAACTTGCCTGGTGTCCGCTCTCTATTATCCGCGCATTGAGCTGTCTCTCTGTTATTCTCTGCCGTCGCTGCCGACCGTGCTGCACAGCTTGGGGATCCAGAAATTAAAGCAGTAAGTTTCCAGATACTTTCGTTCATTCGCGCGATCGAGTAATCCTTATCCGCGTTACGCGCGACGAGAGGTCTCAGCGAGCGAGCGTCGTGTCGTTCATGGCGGTGTTTAACGATTAATTCTTCCGCCGAAATTTATCACCTCGAACGTGAATCTGTTTCGCGACAACGGGCCCCATTCGTACTCCCGTCGTCTCTTAAAACTGTCGTTACGATCGCGCGCGCGCGCGCGAGTGGGACGAACGGTCTTGATGACGCATCAAGACGACACGCAAGTCGTCGCACGTTGCCACCGGGGACGTTTATATGGTCCTATGCAAACGACGGTCGTGTCCGACGTTTCGCTGTGTGATCGCTCTAAATTGGCTATTAGGGACAATCTGCACGTCACGAAAGCACCGACTGTCGTTAACTCAACGAGCGACAGTTATGTCGCGTCGCGGACGCGCCACTGAACGCCGCGTTACGTAACACTGATCGGATGTACATTGTACATTTCTCCATTTTACCGCACTTCCCGCGGCACCTGTCGATCCGCACCGCGGCGAGACTTTTCTCTCTGCACATCTCTCGCGGTGATTCCGACAAATGTAAACGCCATTTCCTTCGTTACAAATAACATGTTAGAACGCTGCGTATCACCCTTTTATTAGTCACTTTTAGAAAATACTCACGAATATCAGAAAAGAAGATAAGCGGATTACTTTTTGCGAGACGAGCAAAAAGAAAGAGAGAAAGAAAAAGCCGCACACCGTGAAATATAAAAGGTTGTCAAAAATAGAGAGACCGGGAGAGAGAGAGAGAGAGAGAGAAAGAGAGATAAAGAGAGGGACAAAGTAGCGCCGCGACGGCCGAAATAATAGAGCGCGCAAGCCGAGCGTAAAAATGGGAAAGTAGTTCGCGCGCGCGTGAAATAGACGGAAGGAGAAAGGGATAGAGAGACTACGGTGACTAGACGAGGACGCTTGAATTTGGTGCAGGGGTTCCAGCCCGGTGATGATCGAGGAGCCGAGGAAGCTGGCGGGCATGACGCTGGAGGAGCGACTACTGGGCTATGACTGGGTGTCCAACTTCCAGAGCTTCCAGGAGGTCACCCGCAGCGGCACGTTCAAGCCGCTCTGCGGCAACGGCAAGGGCGCCCTGCCCGGCACGGACAACCTCGAGGTGCACTACCCGCGCATCCTCAGGCCGTACGAGGAGACGAGCGCGCCCTGCGCCAAGAAGCCGTTGCGCAACAAGCTGTCGATGCTGCTGGACGAGGACGGCGACATCGGCGCGCCGGTCGACCCCGACAGCGACGAGGCCAACGCGGTCGAGCGGGGTCAGCTGGTGCGCAGCAAGGTGTCCCGCAGCAGCGACGCCGGTCCGATGGCCGGTAGCTCGTCCGGCCTCGCGGTCTCGACGGCGATGATCCTCGCCGCGGCGACGGTCGTCGCGGGCGCCGCGTTCAGGTGAACGTCGTGGCCGCGCTGCCGGTCGAGTTCACTCGGATCCAGGATCAGCCCTGACGAAGTTATCCATCGCGATCGAACGAAGCAACGGCGAAGCGAGCAGCGCCGACGGCCGGAGCGTACACGCCGCATGCGCGCGCGAGCGCGAGCGTGCGCGCGTACGTTCGCGTAAGTACATGCCAATCTCAGCGACGCGACAAAACTTAGACTTAGGATAGGTGTTATCGTCGTTCTGCGAGCCGAGCGGCTAGGACACGCTCTTTCTCGGGCCGGAAAGTGGACAAGCTCTCGTTTCAGTGGGCGCGCTGTCTTCGCCGACTCGTTCGTTCGTTCGTTCGTTCGTTCGTTCGTTCGTTCGTTCGTTCGTTCGTTCGTTCGTTCTTCGGCGAAGATGGGATTTACGATTTTTGCGACGTTCCCTTGGCTCTTCGTAGTTATCCGGTCGATGGGGCGTTTGTCGGCGCGACGACCAAGTCGGGCCGGATCGTAAACGATCGAGACGTGTGCGCGCGCGCGCTGACAACGACAGCGGACACGTTGATTTTGTCGAGCTGACGTGAGCACTGCTCGCCGGACATCTCGCGCGGAATCGACGTTACGGCACCGCGTTCTCACTTGAGACTCGTCACACGAGTCTTCGAGGTTGGACTCTGACGTCGAGTGAGCGTCTCGAGCACGGAGCTCTCCGCTGCGACACGCGAGGAGGTCCGCCAGCCTTCGGCTGGGAATGTCGAGTTTCCGCGAATGGGAGAAAGGACGATTGCAATCACCATTCGATCGGGAGGGTGTAGGTGAGACCTATATGCATACATATATCATAGAGGACGTAGTGGAAATTACCGGATCCACGTTATCTCGACTTATAGATGTTGAAATAAAACTATGGTAATTTTACGGCGGCGTCGTCGTCGAGAGACGAGAGGCATCCCTCGCTCTCTCATTCATCGCCGTGCACGGTGCTCGGTTTCATCGGCAACAGAAACGTTAATTCTCTCCTTTCCAACGTAGCTTTACGGTCATGGTGTTATATGGACAGTGTCTAAATGAGGAGTCGAACGCGGTGAAAGGGGGATCATAAGTAGGGGCGGAAAACGCGCGATCGAACGCATTTGTTGATGATTTCATCGAGTTAGAGTCGTTTCTCCAAGTAGAGCTGTCGCTTCTGTGATATTTGACGTCTTGATTTAAGAGAAAGGCCGTAACTGCCGTATCCGTTCTCTCTCTCGTATATCGCGCGAAACGGACGACTCTATATACGTACACACGCTGTAGCCGCTATTTCTACGGGAACATCTATGAGGTACCAAACGAATGTGTACAGAGAACACTTCTCCCGCGTCCCGTTCCGGGCAAGTTTATTCCGACATTTTTATTTCCGGCTCTTACGGGGCTCTTTCCAGAGCTTTTTTAAAGTCTTCAATTTTCCGCTCTGCAGATAATTTTAACTTTCCAACACACACGCGATTTTGGTCTGTCGCCGCAATGACACTATTGAAACGCGCATCCCGGCATTTGAAAATCATTCGGGAAAGCTCGACAGAGGGGGAGCGAGAGAGAGAGAGAGAGAGAGAGAGAGAGAGAGAGAGAGAGAGAGAGAGAGAGAGAGGGAGAGAGAGCGAGAAGGGGGGAGGAGGGACGAGAGGGAGCTGCAGAGTGCGAGAGAGTTAATGACGCTGCGCCGAGCGGAAGCGGATGTGGATGTGCAACGCGTTAATTTCGCCAGCGGTGAAACCGAGCGCGGAAGATCGGATCTATCGCGTCCTCGTTTCGCGATCGGCTTTTCTCTTTTGCGACCTCCGCTCTCGCGCGCACCATTGTTACGTAATGGAGAGGTGTTTTGCGATACGGCGTGCTTCGAACGCGACAGACGCGCGCCAGTGCCATGCTCGCGCGCGAAATCACGACGCGCGTGAGCTGTGAACTCGTCTCTCTCATCCGCGGTCTAAATTATTATCTGATTAACCGAGGACAGTCGCGTTTATCGTACTCGAGATACGCTCTCGCGCGCGTGCGAAAAATCCGCGCGGAAAATGTCTCGCGGGGCATCTCTCTCGGATACGAGCTCGTCGGTCGCGCGTTGCGCCGTACATTTTTCACGCGCCCGAGTCGGAAAAGTGCAAATGGCGGAAACGGACATCTCCGCGGCTCTCTCTCTCTCTCTATTCCGGTGAGCATGCGCTCGCATTTTCAATGCCCGTTAACGATCAATCGAG
This sequence comes from Harpegnathos saltator, assembly GCF_003227715.2. NCBI lineage: Eukaryota > Metazoa > Arthropoda > Insecta > Hymenoptera > Formicidae > Harpegnathos > Harpegnathos saltator. The sequence goes on from NW_020230280.1 coordinate 706,600, forward strand.
AGGCCTCCGGCAGATTATACGGGGCTTTCGCGTGAAATTCTCCAATTTTGCGCGAAAGTTGCGTCGACGTGAGATCTCTCCTCGCCAACGAGGAATAAACAAAAGTATCCGAGACGCGATACGCATTGCGTGACTCGGGAAGAAGGCAGCGATTATCCGGATGAAGCGTTCGAAGGAATCGTTTACGGTTACGCGACGTTTCGCGTCGACCAGGTCGGCGTGATCCGTGAATATAACTCGGTGGCATGCAAGGTCGTTGCTTCATGCAACGTCGACAATATATCGACAATATATTGATTGATAACGATCGAAATCGACCAAACTCATCACCGGTGGCCAACGCGAGTTTGACTACAAACTGGTGGCGACACACCGATGACTTTGCCATTCATTTACAGTTTTAGTTAATTAGTTGATCTCGCGATCACACTGCCCGATGATAAAGCTGCCACTCACTGTCGTCACCCAATGTGATTCACTCTATTCCGTCATTGATCTCGCGATGGCTGTGTCACGAATCGCTACTTTCGGCCGGCATTGAAATTTATCTGATCCGCCTCGATGGGAGGAGGAGATGGCATTCGATAATGAGAGCGCGGAGAGAACGCCGTTTGGTTTGTCATCGCGCCCGACCTTATCGCCACCGACGAGCCCTCGCGAGCGAGAGATACCCTCGCGAATTTTCGCGCGTCCGCGTCTCGATAGCGTCGAATTACGTTCAAGCTTCTCACGAGAGCTTAACTGTTGGCTGTTTATTCGCTGATCGGGAACCGGGCGAGGCGTCGCAACTCCCGGAGGAGGCAAACCCCCCGAGATTCTCCTCTTATTTTGGGGCACGAAGCGCCACCGTAGTTTCCCAACGGCGCGCGGTACCTCCCAATTTCATTCAGTCGGAGGTTCATTCGGAATACGAAAAGGAATTTTCGTTCCTCCGGGTACCGCTTCCCTATAAAGCGAGAAAAGTCGAGCCGAGAATCGAATAAGTGAAACGAATATAATATCGGACGAGAAAAGCAAACGGAGAGGAGAAACTGCGCGAGGTTAATATTTTAATATTTTGACGTCCTACGAACTTTTTCTCGCGCGATGTAATTGAGAAGAGCAATTGGTCGCGCGGGAAAATTGTCTCCTGGGATCGACACCTGTATTAGCCGCATTCCCTTCACGGGCAGGAAACGTGCTTTGATTTACCACGAAAATTGCTCGCGACATTTTCGTCTCGCCTTTATGGAAGCTCACGAGAATCTCGGTGTCTGTCCACGAAACGAGTCGCGCTCCCCCGCGGTTCCCGCCGAAGCCTGTACATTTTGTTAATTAGACCGTAGTGATAGCGATAGCGATGTTTTTCCTTTCCTCGAGTAATGTGGCATCGTATAAGCATTGGTTGATTTGCACGCGATGGCGATTTCGTGCGGGCGCCTAAGTCTCGTTACAACAACGGCAATATCTCTTTTGTTGAGCGTTTTCACGACGGTGTTACTTAACCAACGTTTATATATAAATATATAAATAGACACACACACACACACTATATATATATATATATATATATGTTATATATGTATATATATATATATATACACATACAAATATACATATTATACATACCCGACGACTCTTTGTAATATTCTGTACAGTTTATTACGTGTAACGTTATTCACTTGCGCTTGTCAAAATGCTCGTCGATCCGTACAGCGAGCGGTTATTTATTCCTTATTTAATGTATAAAGCGATTACTCTCCTGCGACTCGACACGTCTCTCACTGTTACATAGACACGCGTTAATACACTCCCCCACGCATTCACGAGATTTTCCACGAGCCTGACGCATTAATGTAAGGGACACTGGATTCTCTCCGGCACAAAAGCCGCGTGCGGCTTTGATTGCCACACCGCCGTTGGCTCGCAAGTCACCCGAGGAGTAATCGAAATGCGCTTGATCGTGCGATAATTTGCGATCGCTCAAGGTGTAAGCTAAGTTAATGATAATTTCTATAAATCGCACCCATGCTTCGGCCTCTTCGACGGCGTTATGATGTACTATTTGCGGTGTGTATCACAGGGAGAGAAATGGAACTAACCGATTCTACCAAAGCCGTGTTTATTCCACTCACAGAGAGTTGATCGATTAGTCAATATTATTAGACACGCTCCGAGCGTGATCACGTTTTTATCGTTAGCTTTGTGTGTACTCGGATCAGTTGCACGCGACCGCGTAATAAATATATCTACAACGTGCCTAGTAAACTCGCGAGCGTTCGGAGGGATTGAACGAACGTTTTTGATCGATACAATCTGCATCGCGATTTGCATTCGATTCGGAAGCTTCTCCCGATAATTTCCATTTAAATGACTCTCGACTCGGATTTGTTCTTCGCTCTATTTCGCTCCGAAATCAAACGAAACGGAAGTGTGTCCCTGAAAACACGCGCCGTTGCCGTTACTTCAACTTCGCAGCATCGGTATCAACAGGGGAAAAGAGAAGCGCAAAAACACAAAGAGGAAATAACGGGGTGCTTTGTTGGCCAAGTTACTTCCGGTTTATCATTACCTTTCTGTTTCCTCTCTCGTCCGTTCCACAGTTTTCGGCATCTCGCGTTTCTCGGTGTTAGATCGGAAGAGTAGAGTTGCACTCCTTCCTGCTCCCCCTCCTCCTCACCCTTCTAATATAGCGAAGTCTCTAAGTAGCGCGACTAATCGCTCTAATCGGACACGTAGCTATGTTTTACAATTTAATACTAACTGGTAATTCGTAAATGTCATAGGGAAATCTGCGTGTGTATGCGTGCATGTACGTACGTGTGTGTGTGTGTGTGTGTGTGTGTGTGTGTGTGTGTGTGTGTGTGTGTGTGTGTGTGTGTGTGTGTGTGTGTGTGTGTGTGTGTGTGTGTGTGTGTGTGTGTGCATGTATATGTGTATGTATGTATGTATGTATGTATGTATGTATGTATGTATGTATGTATGTATGTATGTATGTATGTATGTATGTATGTGCGTGCGCGTGTGTCTGTGTAGAGAGAAGACTCTAGGCAATCGAGTGGGCCGTACCTTAACCCTTAAGCAGTCGCGACAACTTCACCGAGAATATCACGTTGCGACATCCTGTTTAGTTTCAGAGCACAGGGTAGCACATTTTCCCGCCAAAAATGAATGGAATTTGTCAGCGAAAATCAGCGAGCCAAGGAGAGACGTGTAAAGCAACGGACAGGTGAAGCCACATGAAACGACTCGCGACTTTTATCCTGTTCATTTGTAATGTAGTTTATGCGTGAAACTTACGAAAAGGAACGGGAAGAAGGAAGATGCGGAAAAATGTGTCCGTGGACGAGAAGATTCGCTTCGCGTTATGAGAACGGAACGCGGACTACTCCGATCGCCGTCGACTACTTAAGGGTCACGAGCAGCGCGGAGGTGGTTGGTTGGTTGGTTGGTTTGGTAACCACGCTGTGCTTGTCGAATCGAAATTGCGGAGAACCGCCCGGTATATCGCTTTACGCGAATATTGTGTTCCGATCGGTCTCGTTTCTACCGCGAGAACGGGCGAGAACTATATCCTGGCGATGGGAAGCGGTCGGCGTTTGCCGGACGATAAATCCGCGTATGACGTCAGCTCCCAACGGTGCTCGATGCTTCATAGTTGTTCGGCGAACTATTTTCGATAACTCACGACGGCACAAGCCGGACAATTATTACGCGCAAAGAGACGGGTACCGCGGTCGGATATTTTCTCCTCCCCGCTCTCTATCCGCCCCTTTTTTTCCACCGATAACCCGTTAGCCGCGAACGTGAGTTTTCCGCAGTGGAGAGAGAGTACTCGATATTTTTCGAGAAATTCGACGGCTCGAAACGGCTCGAAACGGAACGTTTACACCAAAACGGTGCGTCGAACAAAGACACGTCGTGTTCCGCGTTACGTTCTCCGTGTTGCGTTACTCATCCGAAAGATGATGCGACCGCGGTAAGCTTTCTTCTCCTGTCATAAAACAGTTGTTAACACTCAGGTTAATTCAGGCAGCCACGTCGCCGGAAATTCCTCTTATTCGCGATAAAATGTTCATTCGATCACGCTGGATATCAAGTGTCCAAATGAGATGTGACAGCATCGCGCGCTGTTTTACATCCGACACGTCGACATGATTCTTTTCTCTTTCGAGAAGAGTCGTTCACGCGGTAGTATCGTGTCGACAAGGCGAGTTCAGCGATAATAAAAGATTTCAACTACTTTCGAACGATTCCGTTGTAGTTCTTCTCGCTCTTCGATTCTCTCCCTCTTTTCCTCTCTCCCTCCCCCTCTTCTCCTTCTTTCTGTCCCTCTCTCTTTCTTTCTCCGCTACGTGAGCGGGTTTAGAGTTCGTTGAGTATCGACCGATTTTTAGTTTCGTCGAACGAGCTCGTAAGAATCGTTGCGCGATGAGCGAAGACGGCGCGGTGTCTCGTCCTCGCTCGGTGAGTCGATAATTCTCGTCGGCGACGGCGAGCCGACGACGAGAGCAAATTGCGGGATCTCGGACGATCCTGCTCCGTTGCGGATCGTCGTCGGCGGCGACGGGTGGGTGCTAGGTACCGCCGGTGATATGAACAGAACAATCAAGCAAAAGCGACACGAGTAAATGTCCTTTAAAGTGGAGTAATTAATTACGTTAGGTAACGGTAGAGCGATGTTACATTACGCCATTTATACTCGATGATCTTGTATCGTATGTAGGCGTGTATTAGGCAATCTTTTCTTTTTCCGTTGCGATTGCCGGCGTTCACCACCTCCTCAGCGGCGCTTTCGCTGCCGGCGCCGACTTCCGGCGCGAATTTGTCTCTTCTCCTCAAAATACCGATCGCTCCCTCGATTCACGACGGTGGCGCAAATCACTGCATCCCCGTGTCTGTCTCTCTCGCCTCGAATTACGGCGCGCGTATTCTTAGAACGGAATTATTACACGGGAATCGCGGGCGGAGAATAACCGCACGTCAACAGAGCGCATTCCCCTTTCTCGAATGCAAAATCCTCGTCGCGGCGACGACGACGGCGACGGCGACGCCGACGGAAAATCGAATCGCCTCGCGGCGTCTCGGAGTAGCGACGTAGCGTCACCTTCCACCATTTCCCAACAAAAATGTTTATTCCGCCGGGAGTACCGAAGCGAATTCGAGCGGGATACGATTCGCGTTTTCGAGCGTGCACACGCGCTCGCTCGCGTAAAGTCGCTCGACGTCGAGCGTCGGGCGTCGAGCGTCGAGCGTCGACGCTCGATGTCGCCGCGAGCACGACGAGTCGACGTGGTGAAGGCCGGGAAATCGAAAATGTATGTACTGTACGTAGAGAATTTAGCGATCGCCGGCTCTCCGCGAGTTTCGCGTCCTTTGTCGGAGAGCAAAGACGGCGTGTGGTGATCGGAACGGTAATGCGTAAGCGCGCGCGAGCGAGCGAGCGAGCGAGCGAGCGAGAGAGAGAGAGAGAGAGAGAGAGAGAGAGAGAGAGAGAGAGAGAGAGAGAGAGAGAGAGAGAGAGAGAGAGAGAGAGAGAGAGAGAGAGAGAGAGAGAGAGAGAGAGAATGCATATAAGGCAAGTCGAGCGGATAGCGTGTGCGTGTAAATATAGAGTGTCCTGTATATAGTTTTTAGAGTTAAACGACGTCCGACGGGAACCTCATAGGCACCTTACACACACTCGATACCTACTTTTGGATAGGTGTGACTCTAAACAGCGTCTTATATCTTTATAATATACATACACACACCGAACGCGCGCCCTATCCTTCCATAATGCTCTTAGATTTATACCTACCCGATTTACACTCGATATTAACATCTAAACGCTACACACTATCATCTACACACACTGTAACAAATTGTATTATATTTTATATATATAAATATGTAAATGTTTTTCTAACGTCGCTGTGTTTCATTGATTGATCCGCTTCCCCCCCCCCTCCCCCACCTCCATCCCGACGGATCGATCGACGTTCGGCGAGCCGATTTTATTTCCCGCCGGTGTTATTTCCACAATCTCCGTTGCTGCGCGTTAATTGTCGCTCGACGGCGAACTAGATGCGGTCTCGTACGTTCACGCGAGTCACAATTTAGAATTTAATCATCCAATCGCATCGTGCGATGGTCTCGCCTTATTATTTTTCTAACGCTCCGCACAACCGGCGCAACGGGGATAAAAACGAGACACGAGAAGGAGAAGAGTGAGACGCAGTGAGTGAGAAATCGGCAGGCAGGTAAGTGCAGGAAGTTCACTCGCTATTAAATAATCGAGGGACTCGAAGGGAGGGGAAGAGATACGCGCAGCGAGGATCGGCGAGGACACGTTCGGGAATTGCAGCAGGCAGCTCCGCGGATTTGTGTGGCCGATAATCGCGTAGACGGGCAAATAACAGTGGAGTTCCCGCTAATATTTTTATCTAGCGCACCTGCGCTCGCGCCGCGTGTTCCACCTCGTCGAGTCCGCCACTCCTCCGCCAGTTCGAGTTCGCCCGCTCTTCCGTCATCATCAATTTCCGTCGTCTACCGATCGACCGTGCACTTCGGACACATCGCCACGAGTAAAGTACGCTGGCCAATACTTTCGGCTCGCGTTTTTTTCCTTATCGCAAGGCACGCGCCCTCGCACGTTCCCTTGAGGGCGAATATTAATTAATTCAGTCAATACCGGTTCACAGAACATTGCCGACCGCCGAACCTCGTTAGCATCGTGCGTAGCGCGTAGTTAAGTTAAGTTAAGCAGCCTCTCGCAATCTCCGCGCGCGTTCGGCCAGGTTCGGCGGAAACACGCCACGTGGACATACGCGCGAGCGATAAAATTACCATGTCCAACAAATCACCCCGGCGGAGCGCGCTATCGAGTGTGCGACGCAACTAATTATACGCGCGTATATTACTTGCGGGCGACCCGGGACGGCAGTTCGGCTGCCGCTGGCAGTTTCAATTGCCGTCCGACGAGCTCGCCCCGTCGGATTACAGCGTGGATTTACCCAAGGCGTCCGGGAGGGCTCCGATCCATTAATGAACAAGTTCTCAGCAAGTTCGCTAATACTGGCGCACGCGGCTAACGGCCGCCACTTAATCAAACTTGGACGCGCAGCACTGCGCGCACAGCGCACGTCGCAACGACGTCGTCGCCGTCGCGCCCGTTTCTTTTTTCCGCTTCGCGAATCTCCATAGCTTCGGTGAATACTTCGACTCTTTATTTTTAGAAAGTATTTTAGGAAGTGTGATCAGCGCGTTAAATCTGACGCGATAATTGAGCGGCAATCGAGATGACATTAATGTGTTTGCGTCGCGACATGATAGACCGACGCTTTATTAACAACGCGACGTAGCACGTGGCTTATAATAATATTTAGTGTCAGTACGCTGTCTGTGTGACGAACGTGCGCGGATAAGGCATTGATGTCGAGACGAGAGCACGGGGATGTGAAATGTAAACGCATCTGAGATGAGACTCGGTGAATATAATCAGCGGTAGAAAAGATAAAACGGAGTTTCGTTTTACGAACTCGTTTTTACGAAGCGGCGACGGCGGCGGCGGGTGGATCGAAAGGGAAGGAAAGGGGGTCCTCTTAAAACTTCAACCGCCGCCTGCAATTGGCGAGATAGGAAACGCTGAGAGCACGATGGAGTTATTATACGTTCGATACTCGTCGCGAGAGTACGCGGCCGGAGAAGCCGGGCCGACTGTTTCAGACGGTGATATCGCAGCTGCGCTTTGTTATCCCGGCTAGGAACGACGCAATAACGAGGCCGCGTTCCTCCTCGGATGAATCGCTGTCCCAGGTGACACTCCACCGCGTTCTCACGCCGCCGCGCCGCGAGAGTTTATGTAAAACGCGCCCCATTATTACTTTCCTCGAGAGTTAATTAAATCCCGTTGATAAAGGCTACGGGCGATTTGAACCTGCGTTCGCTCTGATTGAAAACAACGACGACGACGACGATGACGTCGAGACAACGAGAGAGAGAGAGAGAGAGAGAGAGAGAGAGAGAGAGAGAGAGAACGCGGGAGCGAACCGCCCGCCAACTTCCCTCCCGCTTGATTGTTTTTTCCCGGCTCGAGTCGCGATGCGTATTTGGCGACGAGGCCGAAAGCACTGTGGGAATAAACGAGGAGAAGAAGTTATTAAAATGCCAGGAGCATTTCACAAGGCGATTGAAAGAGAAATCGGCGAGAGAGAAATAATTAAGCATAAATAAATACGCTAGACGGAAGAAACGAAGTCCCAATCGAGGGTTTGGTCAATATATTGTTTTGCACGATTGCATAATCATTGATTCGATTCTTTTGCTTTTAAAATCTGTTTGTTATATCGGTTCGGTCAAGGAGCTCGTTGCGAGCCATTGAGTTTCTCCCACTGAGTGCAGTAAAGTCAAACTTTACTGCGTGCAATGGAGAAAAAAATCGTCATCAGCCAACTAGTCACCGTCGTACCAACGGCACTCGCGTACGTTTATCGTCGAGGAACGCTGAAACGAAAACTTTTCGAACGATTCGACGAATATCCTTTCTCGAAATACGGCGTGTTCGCCCGGCGCACGTACGCGATTCCTTATAATTGCGAGCGATGCCAAGTTTACCCCCGTACTTTCGTCTCCTTCATAGCTTCATCGTCGTGGGACCGTCGTCGTCGTTCCATTGAAATAACGGACTAACCCACTTTGCATGGCGAGGCGGCCGAGATTGCATAAGTTATGCGAGTTATCGCGCGTATCCATAAGGGGCGATATGTCCCTCGAACGCGAAAGGTCGCGGGTCTCGAATGCGCCGCTCGCATGTAAATCTGCTCCTCTCCCAGTAGTCCTTCCCGACCGAACCGTGTCCGACTTTTAGCTGATAAAGTACCCGTCGCTGATCTACCGCCTTCGATTCTACGGACCTACGACGTTTCTACGGCGGAGCTCACGAGAACTTTTCACTGCACGACCGATTCTCACGGATTTATAGCTTCTAGACAAATTTGTCTTTCTGTAATGAGTGTCCGATCAATTCCATCGTCCTCCTTTGAGGCCACTCTATTATTGACGCTTTCTCCAAAAGAACGACGGGAAAACGGATTAATCGAGTTATCGCGATTGTTCATTACGATCCATAGTATTTTGGCCTTTTATTTTAAGATATATTTCTTGGATATTTGTATTTATTTTTATAAATTAAATTATCTCCGCAATATCAAACAGTTTAGCTTTTAACTTCCCTTCGTCCAATTTCGCGACGAAAATTGGATGGATTTTCAGAGATACCGAGATAAGAAAAGAATCTCATTATTCATCTCTCTCCACTTTTACACAGAGAGAACGATTTAGTTGAATTTAACAAATGCTTATTTGGAATTGGTCCAAATAAATTTTTTGATCGATCGAACGAAATTTTGTTTGGCGCAACAAAAATATTTTGTTGCAGCTTAGTTCCAACGAAATGTTTTTGTTGCGTCAAACAAAATTTTGCTCGATCAATCAAAAAATTTATTTCGACTATTCCAAATAAGCATTTGTTAGATTCAACTAAATCGTTCTCTCTGTATACAACCACTTTTCACGTTTGCCGAAAATATCAAACATTTTACAATCTTACCGATCTAACCCCGTCGGGCTTATCAGTTTCCGTTGCAGATTAATTACCATCTTCATCGAAACGTTCCATCGCGATAAATTAGCCTGCAGAATTAGTTCCTTAGTTCAGGGGGAATCGATCGTACGTTCATCGAGAGCACAGTGATCTCAGCTTTATGGCGCTTTTTGTTTCACGTCGCTACGACGTCTAGGAGTGAAGTTTCGGCCTTTTTGCCAAGCGGCGTCCGTCACGCGCCGCTTAGACGAAGATCGAAGCAGGTCCCGAATTCTGATTGCGTAATGCGCTGTATCTCCGGAATGCGGACTTACCCCCACCAGATCGCGCGGCCGCGTGTTCGCACGGTCATCGCCCTCGCGCATGCGTCAGCGATCGCCGTCAGTGGTCGCACGGAGCACGTGGTCGTGCGTCTCGCTCACACTCAGCGCGCCCGCACCTTTCACTCGGACATGCAGCGTGGCGTAGGTCAGGGTGCGTCGCTCGCTCGGACGTGCAGCGTGGTGTAAGTCAAGGCGAGCGTTACTCGCTCGCTTGTTCGTTCGCGCGGACGAATGGACGGAATTTTGGACAATCGTAACTCGTGAACGGATCAACACAGAGGAGTGGAAATAAGAGAAGCATTCTTCTCGACGTATAATCGCCCATACACATGTATTGTTCATTTAACTGCCAGAGAGAGTTCGAAGAACAATCATAGCTGAACTTCGAGATGATGCGACGCTACTTTCTTGGCACGCGTGACCGTCTTTCCCGCATCTTTTCTACCGTGACGACGACGAAATTAATATTGATATATTTATGTAGATTGGAAAATCGAAATTATATAATCGAGATGATTACGGAGACGAATATCTCTGGAATGCGATATCCAAAAAGAGGAGGAGAGAATAGAATTTTTTTTCAGCACGATCGGCTCAACATCCATTCCAATCGAGAAGTGAATCGAGCAATTGTTCCCTACGAGTGAGAAAGTAAAAAGTAGAAATTTTCACAGAAACTCACCGAAATCACGATCGCGTAACTTCTGGCGGCGCGAAATGGTGGGATTTAATTGGGTATGGTTCACGCGTAAGTTGAAACTATGGAAATTGAAAAAAAAATATGTAGAACTTCGCAGACAATTGCCAGCAATGTACGATGATTGCTCAGAGTTTCTGAATCAACAGGGTTTTAAATTTTGTCAAATGAAAATAATTGAAAGGAAATGAACTCACTTACTTTGAGTTAAAAAGACGGGGAGAGAAAAAGCACGAGAGAAATGAATATAAAGCGCGAAAATAAAAAATAAAAGATATTTCTAGCGAGATAAAAATCTTCAAATTAAATCTCGACGAGGTTTGTCGCAAATGATCACATCTATCCCAGCTATGAAACCTGATAATTTAAATTATTGAGTGAAAGGTACTATTTTTTGACGCGGCGCGGTGAGTTCGCGTCAGTCGCTCTTTTTTTTTTCTTTTTTTTTTTTTTAAGGAACAAAGGTGTGCTTGCACAAATTGAGAGCTGACTGAATGGAAGCAACGTGCGTATTTGCGTGCGAGTAGTCGCAAACAAAAACATCACAATAGTTTCGGAAACTGGAAGCAATGCCTATACCTAGTTTCCACGACACGGGCTGAAATACGAGTCGTATTGAAGTGAAACCGGCACATTCGCAATTCTGACGTGTCCTTTCTGTTCTCCGTTTTGCGTATAGCGTATAGCACATAAAATATAACAAAAGTTATGCGCGCACATGCAAACGCGTGTGATATTTTACATACACACGCGTGTAAATTTTTATTCCCCGCGGTCGAAATTATCTCCTTTCAGAAAAAGGAGACTGCGCTCGTCAAAATTTATAGAACTGATATATCCTGCCGGCATCAACTTTTGATATCAATGTGAAAAGTGTAAAAATACAGTCGGAAAATACAGTCTGAAAAAATAAACACCCAAATAGAGGAGGACAGAACGAGAGGCGCGAGATACGCGAGGCGACAATGCGCGTGTATTGTCGAAGAACTGAAATATTGATTTGAAAATCAATGTTTAAATTTGCATGAGAAATCTCCACTGCGTATTGCACTATTTATGCCGCGCCCGTGTCTCGATTTATCACCCCTTATGCATTCGGATCTGCGAACTTGCGGGGGGAAACAGTCCAAATCCTTTTCTACGTGGATATTTGCATTTACATTTCGCATATCTTGCATTGCCGCCCGTCAGACGCGCCGGAAAATTAGTTTCGCTTCTTCGGACGACGATCCGTATACATCTCCGCGTATACATCTCCGCTTCAAGAGAAAGAAGAAATACTTGTTTTCCTTATTTCTTTCTCGTCTTTCGTCTCGTCGCTCCGCGCTGGGATGGCTCGAGTAAAGTTCCCGTGCATTTCTTTATTTTGCCCCGCAGTATGATCTTCCGGGAGTTTCGAAACTGCGGCGGAACGGCGAACTTACGCCTGCCATTGGCAGAAATTAATGAGATATTTGAAAGCGGTTAAACTTCCGCGCAAAATCGTCGAGCTGCTCCTTTCTCGTGCAAATTTAAACATCGCCGAGCACTCTTAAAACGACGATAGAGCCGAGCTCCATCGCACTGCGGTTCTTCGCGATCGTACAGTGAAACGAACTCTTAATTGCGTCCGAGGAGGCGCGCAACGCGATGAATACGCGTTAAATCACCGATCGTGATTCACCGCGACGTATTATCACCCGCGTCAATTTTCGGATGATTCAACGAGACGACCAGCTGGATTAAAAAAATTTCCAAGGTACCTGCATCGTTATCGCGCGTTCACCATCGACAAGCTTATTCCCCGATAATGAGACGTTTCCGTTGCTGGTGCAATTTCGCATCTCGCAATCATCTCGAAACACCTTAACGTCGCGAAGAGTCGTACGGGAGAGCCGGAGGGGGGGGGGGGCCGGAACATTCGTTTCACGGTAGCTCGCGAAGCGAGCGCGAGAGGATTGCCTGAAATTCGGCGAAACACGTCGATCGTCATAAAACTCCGGCCGCGCGAAAATACCGACTGCCAGCGCAATTTGCTCGCAACGCCATTTCTCACGGCGCTTTGCCTTGTACATATCGATGAAAGTTTACAGTCCCCGGCGGCCTTCGCTCTGTTTGCTCTGTGCCTTTTATCGCTCTTTCCCGAACTCAGATTCGTCGGCGATAGCGCATCATCGCGCGGTATTACCGCGCGGAGGAAACAAGCCGGAAAGTTGGCGCGTCGGGGAGCGCGCTTTGATTTTAGTAAATCGCGCAATTGCACGGATATTAGGCGGAATCGTACGTGAAAGTTCCGGACGTTTCCGTATGCTCTCGCCGCGCCGCGGTGGATTGCGCCGGGCATTATACCGGGGCGAGTAAATTCGACGCAATTCACGCAACAGGTCTTTTATTAGACGCCTTCGCGCATTTTTCGCGGTTCATCGGGAAGAGACGGCATTCGTCGGATCCGTCGTGATGAATCCGCCATGCGGAAAGAGATAATGTCCATGGCGATTTTGGTCCTGCGCGTCAACTCACCACGTTCGCTCGCTCGTCATATGATGCTTGTGCGAGAAGGCATACGTAATTTTGCGCAATGCGAAAATTGCAGCAATAACGGGAAAAGTTGCTTTACTCCGGTAGTAATGACGCGGCTTTAGAGGCTCGTTAACGACGCGAATAAAGAAAGTAGAGTAGAAAAATTGCAGGAAGCGAGTTTAAAGTGAGGATAGCGCTTTAGCAGTGCGGGAACTCTAGAAACTTATAATCATCCAGGGCGTTTTCACACAGCCCTAGTTCCGACGAAACTCGCTCGGACGAGGCTCGCTCGCTCTTTACTTTTTAATTATTTATTCGCACTTGAAAATTATTAATCTCTCGTTACACCGCCGGAAATCGCCGAGTCTCGTCTTAGCGTTCTCGCTTGCACAGCGGCTCTCAACCATGCGCAGACTCTCGATATATTGGACAGACTTCATATTTGAGAACATATTTATAGAAAACGTCGAACACACGCTCGGCTCTTTTCCGTGCACAGATCGTTCCGAGCACCGGCGAAATTCCCCTCACCCAAAATAATCAAATTTTGGGCAGCGTCCCTTCGTCCACCGATCGTTTGTTGAAATCAAAAAAAAAAACAGAAAAAAAGAACGAAAGAGAAGCGAATGAGCCGAGCGTCCGTCGGCGCGATTAGCAGACATAATTGGAACGCCGCGCGACGTCGCGATTAAAATGAAACCCCCCGCCGCCGTATAGTGGCCGTAAATGCACGAACAATAATGGTTACAATTTGATCGAGTACACAAAATCCCCGCGTGCGGTCGCCTGTCACGTTTACAGGCCGCTTTTTCTCCGAAGCGTTGTATCGGCCGGCGCGGCGCCGACGGGATGTTCAATGCGGCCGGAATATCTCGTCGCTGCGGTAGCTCTCGCGAGGGGGAAAAGGGTCAAGAGAGGTGGAAGAGGAGGAGGAAGAGGAGGAGGAGGAGGAGGACGAAGAGGAGCAGCAGCGGCGACGGCAACGGGGGTGCGGGAAAAAGTGCGGGGGATGTCGAGTTGCCGGGGTGGCTCTAGAAATTTATTAGCGCCGGACGCACTCAGCCGCGGCGCGTCACTGTAAATTAACAGCAAACAGAGAAACGAGATGACCCGCCCCCCCCCCACCTACCACGCTCCTCTCCCGCACCCTTTGCGCTCCCGTGCATCCTCCGGCCTCTCTGCTCGCCCGTTTCTCTCTCTCTCTCTCTCTCTCTCTCTCTCTCTCTCTCTCTCTCTCTCTCTCTCTCTCTCTCGTTCGCTCTCGCATTGTCCCTTTCTATATCCGCTTTCTCGTTCTGTCTTTCTCCCCGCTCCATCGTCGACGAGAGCGGCGTTCGCGCGCGCGCGCGCGTTGTTTGCCATTCCCGCCTATTCGACTATGAATTAAAACATAAATTTCAATCAACCGGGCGAAGGCATTTACGTTCCTCCTCACCCGGAGTATGTGCGCGTGTATACGGGGTGTTCCGGGACCGCCGTATGCTCGACACGCAGCTGAACGAGTCCCTCTGCGCGTCGAACGTGCGCGCAGTCGATTTGAAAGCCGCCATTCGTCGTGGCTTCTCGATTTTTGCCTTTCACTTCTCGATCGTTTCGATCGACCTACCGGAATCAACAACGACATTTATACTTCATTTCCACATCAGCCCCTCCATCGTGAAGATTTTGTCTCCTTCTCTCCGCGGCGTCCTGCTTGTTCTGCGTATGAGACTAGCTTGTAATTAATATCGGTCCACAACGGTGCGCAGCCTCGATCGTCTCGATCCTCTCGGTTTAATTTCCGGTTATTCAAGTGTTCCAACGGACACGTGCTTCTGCACCACCTGGTATATCACGCGGCCGTGGCCGTCGATTGGGCGGACGTGTATGCGAGTATAGAGAGCGAGCGGGCGCAATTATGCGCGCTCCCGTGCCGATTAAAGGAAATTGTTGCCTCCAGGGTCGCGTTCCTCACCGTCAAGACGCGAGAACCGGCCGTAAACGTACGAATTTATACCTCCGGCGAATACGCACGAATCTCGCCAACTTTTGTATCGCTTAATCGCCGGGACGGGCGTGCGCTTATTCACATCGTGTGTGTCACGTGTGTGTGTGTGTGTGCGTGTGCGCGCGCGCGCGTGAGGAGAAAGCGGTATAATCAGACATTTCATAATACAGGAGAAGCAATCGTGCGTGCGGGAACGCGCTGGCTGCCAACGCGCGAGCTTTGCGCCTCCTGCGAAATTTCCCGAATCTAACAGATAAATATCAGCGGAGCGTGCCTAATGACCGTACGCGATCTTATCAACGACGTTCTATTTACTTTGGCGGATATTTAATGCACAAACGTATTTGTCGGCGGCGTTGAGTGCGCGGCGGGCGCGATTCACCGATGCGTGGAGCATAGACTTTCACGCTTCGGATAACGATAATAACAATTGCGCAAATACTTTGCGTCTGGCGGAGTCGACTCGACTCGGTCGGCCGGTGTGTATGTCTGTGTGTTGCCTTGATCCGTGTTTTTAAAGCCGATTGTAAGCCAATTATTTCACGAATTACGCTGCACCGGGATTCGGGCGGCCCCCGGTCGGTCGGCAGGCCGGCCGAATTACGCGCTCGCCGTCGCGCCGCGGTGAACTTTAATCAATACGCGATCGCTTGTAATGAGTTAATTATTCTCTTACTCGCGCGATAGAAAACCATTAGCAAGTAAACGCGCGGTATATTATTATCAAACTGTCGCTCTATTAAAATCACCGCTTTTCCATTAATTAATGCGCGCGTCACGCATACTGATCGCCGGATTTCGCCATAATGTAAGCCGCTAATAGACAAGTCACACGTGTGTGCGTGTGTATGCGCGCGCGCGCGAAGAATAAATTTTCACAAAGCGGTCGTTCAACGAGATTATTAACCGCCCCGTCACCGCCCGCGATCAGCCAACGTTCGATTGCTCCTCCGCCTCTCGGTCGAGATTTCGAGAGCGGCGCGCAGCGAGTCGGCGCTTTTCACTCTCGCGCGTTACATGTCCTTCAATTGCTCCCGGAAATGAGTTTGTTGAATCAATGCTTCTTGCGCGGCTGGATCCCGCTTAAAACGCGCGTCTACTACTTCGGCCGGCAAGAAAGAGAGCAGGCTCGCACACATTCTCTCTCTCTCTCTCTCTCTCTCTCTCTCTCTCTTGCTCTCTTCTTCTCTCTTTCTCCCCTTATCTATCTATCCTACCTCTATCTCTCTCGTGGGAATTAATATCCTCAAATAAGGCGTCCCGCGCGGCGGAATGCATTTTTCTGCTTCCTAAACCCGGTTTATAACGAGCGCCCGCTGTATTTTCCGCCCGCCGCGTTTCTCCCGTCTGTTATTTCTTCACAACGGGCCAATTCAACATCCTTATAAGAAACGGCGTTGCTCCCGCGTAGAGAAGCAGAAGAGAGAGAGCGAGAGAGAGAGAGAAAGCGAGAGAGAGAGAGAGAGAGAGAGAGAGAGAGAGAGAGAGAGAGATGGGAGAGAGGAAGACAAGGAGAGCTACCCGGAAGAAACGTTACGAATTCGTTCGTTCGCGCGCGCGCGCGCTTCTGCTGCAGTTTCCTCCGGGTGCACGGCCGCCGTTAATGCGGTGCAAGTTCAAAGTGTTTCGGAAGAAGCCAGCGACGGACTAGAAGAAAGGGATGTTGCCGAGCACTGTCGGGTTTTGTGCAAAGAGCGAGAGAGATAAATGAAGAAAGACAGTGTGTGTGTGTGTGTGTGTGTGTGTGAGAGAGAGAGAGACAGAGGGAGTGCGCTCTTAAGAGCCGCAGTTTGTACCTGTTCCGTTCCTCGCAGTATCTTTCTTGCCGCGCTCAATCCCGAGATTGCATTAACACTTAACGCCGCGTTACTACCGGGCGGGGATATGACAACGTTCTTAAAACTACTTTCCCCGTTGCGGCAACGAGTATTTCGCGCAGGATTGTATAAAATCACCGTTGATACTCCCTGTCTCGCCGTCGTCGTCCTCTCTCACGGACGCCTGAGGACGCTTAAAGACGCCGCTCACGACGGATTCATTAACGGACAATCGCATTTTGACAATTGCATTTCGTCCTCATGGGTACTCGCGTGCGCGCTGCAAGAAAATGGGAACGTAATGTCGTCCTCGCCCTCTGTCCGACAAACGTGTGAAACAGCCGAGTAGAAAAGGAGAAGGGCAAGAAAAAAGAGCGCGCAGAGAGAGAGAGAGAGAGAGAGAGAGAGAGAGAGAGAGAGAGAGAGAGAGAGAGAGAGAGAGAGAGAGAGAGAGAGAGCAGAGAGAGAGAGAGAGAGAGAGAGAGAGAGAGAGAGAGAGGAAGAGGGAGGGAAGGAGGGAGGGACACGGAGCGCGCTCGGCGATTTCGAACACGCCGCGCTCGCACGCGCGCGATCAACGGAAACTCGCCGTTTACGTCGGGCAACTGCATCTCGCCGGCCGTCGTTGGAGAATAACAACAGGAACGCGCGCGCGCCTTCCCGATCGCTTTGCCGCCGGAGATAAACGGCGAAACGACGTCGCTGGGTAAATATACGCCGTGTTTTCGCTCGTATGTACGTGCCGTCGCCATCTCACCGGCCTGGTCCTCGTCGAGTTCCGAAGACCGACGAACTCCTCTCTCTCTCTCTCTCTCTCTCTCTCTCTCTCTCTCTCTCTCTCTCTCTCTCTCTTCGATCGAGGATGAAACGAGCGCGTCCCCCGTTCCACGGGGGATCGCCGGGCTTTTACAAGCGTTGCGACGAAAACGCGAGCTACCGGAGCCCCCGATTCAATCAGACCTCATTGTTTAAAAGTGCTAGCCGCGATACCCACGAAGGTTTCAACACCACCATCACCGTCGCCGTCACCGCGTACATGTAACCCCTCCGGCGAGCATGTCGCGCTGCCGTCACCCTGCCGTCGGAGGGTGGCCAGTCCTCACCCCCTGGCCCGCACGACGAGCCGGTTGCGCTGGCGAGTCTTTCGATTCCGAGCGATCGGTCGACTCGATCTGGCGCGGCCTGTTCTTTCGACGTGAGTTACATCGACCGCGCCGCCGCATTAATTACCATTAGAGAGGATTGCTCTAATTCCGCCCTGCTGCCCGCCCTCGCGCCCGTCGACCGGAGGAACACTCGACGGGAAATTGCGGTTGCGGAGGAAACCGTGCGAGATCGAGCGCGCGGCTGGCTAGCTAGCTGGCTGGCTGGCTGGCTGGTTCACCCCGTCGAGCGAATTTATTACGGTCACTACGGTCGCTGACTTTAGCATTTTTTCCTCCCACTCGTGGATTCCCGGCCACCTGTACCGATGGCTCATCCCCCGGCGACGATGTAGGTGCGCGGCTCGCGGCTCCCGATCGTCTGCATTTTCGATCCGGTTGGCAGTGATTGAGCGTGGCAGCGTCGAGTGCGTGTCTCTCTGCCCTTCTCTCCTTCGTTCTCTCCCTCTCCCTCCCTCTCTCTCTCTCTCTCTCTCTCTCTCTCGCTCTCTCCTTCTCCGTCTCTCTTCCCCTTTCACCTGCTCCAGAGCGGCTGCCGGGCTACTTTTATCGATAGGGAAGATGGATCTCTCCCCGGGACGCTGTTTTCCTAGCGCTCTTTATTAAAACCAATTTCAACGGGCTGCGGCTCGTCGAGTTTTATGACCGGCGCGCCGGCGATAAGGGGCAAAAAGGTCAGAGGATGGCTCGGCCAGAGTACGTCCTCACGTGACATGACATTTCGGTTATGACAGTGCTAGCCGCGGTCGCTCGTCGGCCACCCGGGGACTACCGGCAGTCAGCGCGGGATCGCTCGTCGTCGTGGAACTCGTCGAATCGATCAATTCTCGCGGCTGATGTAAGTCCCGAATTTTCCGACTTGGTCGACTCGGCGACGTCCGATGGGACGCTCACTCGAGATGCAAATTCGCATCTCGTACGTCGGTTGTTACCACGCTGAGCCGGGCAGTCCCGCAGTGACTTCACGAAACGCTCGAGTTTACGGCGCGGCGCGGCGCACGACAAGAGACGGAGGATCCGAAGTGGATTTCTCGCGGCGGAAGTTGATTCGCGCACCGGTCGAAGCGGCGCGTTTCGCAGCAACTCGAGCGGAGGTGCTCGCGCGCCGGGGATACCGTGCGGTCCGGCGAAGAAGCGGCCGGGTAACTAACGATACCGGCGGCGAGAAAGTACGTAGCACGAGCGCGAGTAGACGCGCAGCTCGCGGGCGAAATTAAGAGCGCGATAAATCATCTCGAACGGTTTCGAGACCGGGGAGAGAAAGAGAGAGAGAGAGAGAGAGAGAGAGAAAGAGGGACGCGCTTCGAAGGCGCGCTTCCATCGCGCGGCAGCTATTTACAGCGCGCTTTCGCTCCGCGGCCGCGGCCGCGGAGTTCCAGGCATTACACGGCGGAACACGCATTCGAGTTTCGTTCTATTATGAGTTTTAACGCGCGCTGCGACGGCCGCGCCGCCGCGAAAGTAAACCTCGCCCGCGACCTCTTACCCCAAGTCCCTCCGCGTGCCCGGCATTATTGAATGCGCGCCGTGCCGCGTACATGTACACGGCCGCGTTACGAGAGGCAATTACCAGCTCGCGTTAAAAGTCCGTGCACGCGAGTGCGCGCCTTGAGCCCTCCCAATGCGAGCCTCACGAGCGAACGTTTGTTCCAGCAGCAGCGAGAGCAAGAGAGACGGAGGATTTTCCACGAGTCGCACTAGCGAGTCTCTCGCCGAACTCGTCAACTCCGCGCGCGCGCGCCTCGTCGTGCCTCCGGTGCTCGAAGAAGCGAGGACGAAGCGAGGACGCGTTTGCGCGCGAGAGACCGCGGAATTATGTCGCCCCGGAAAAGAGACTCGCGCAGCCGCGTTGGCGACCGCCGACGATTAATAACCGCGTTATGCGTTATGGATGTTAGAGCATCCCCGCGCTCGCGATTCGACGTTTGTTTCGCGAGCGCTTCTCGCGAGTGCTGCAGGTGAAAGCACATCACCGTTAATTGGCAATTAGCCTGCGTGAACGCGGGCTTATAAACGCGCGCGATCTTTGCGCGCGGCGCGGCGCTTCGGCCCGCGGAAATCCGCTGTGATTGCAGTTAAACTCGATGCTCTGCCACCGATAGAAGTCAAGCGACGTTCGATACACTGCTCTCTCTCTCTCTCTCTCTCTCTCTCTCTCTTTCTCTCTCTCTCGCGATCGCCATGGCGCTACCCGCGTGAGGGCGGGAAGGAACGAGGGGATTGGGGGGGGGGGCAGCATGGGAAAGTTTTATCGAATTCGGGTGAAAATACGCGGAGCGTTGCGCAATTTAATCCCAGTTTTGTCGTGGGCGCCCTGCCAATCGGATTAGCGGCGTATAAACGCGACAAATGGCGTGAATATCGGCGACGCGCTGTATTATGCCGAGTGCGATGGGAAAACGTTTGCATCAATGATTAATTGCGCCATTATGAAACGAATTGTTGTAAATTTCATAAAGTTCATGATACGAGATTATTCGAGGGCTTCCGCTCGTTCGCTCGCTCGCTCGCTCGCTCGCTCGCTCGCTCGCTCGCGCTTCTGTTTTCCGCGGATTTTTATCGAAATTCGTGGGAGCGCGCGACGAAAAAAGAACGCGCTGCGAGAGCCGTCGACGAGGGGAGAATGTTAGCGTGACGTTAGCACGATGTGTCACTGTGCTTCGTCGCGTTAATATCGCATGAGAAATCAGCCGGAGGAGAAGCGCGCAAAGTCGGGTATCGCAACGGCAAAGTGCATCGATGTAGCGGGAATAACGTAATGGCCGAACAATGCAAGCTCTCGGTGTACTCGATGTTGGAATGTGTGGAGAATTACATTCAGCCGCAATTCACCTTATTCCCGAAGATTGCATCCTCGTGGAAGATATATACCAGCAGCTTGCGAGAAGAACGTCATCCTCATTAAAATCAACGATTCGAGCGCCGAGAGCGCCGCGTCTTCGTCCGCGAATTGTTCGCCGCTATTCCGCGTCGACTGCTCGACCTCGCGAACTCCATCGGTCTCGGCGAATGCGACGTATGTGTCTGTACCACCCCCTTCCCGGCCGGAATAATCGCGACAGAATCTCCATGGGTTTCTACGTTCTCAATACAGCCGGCAGCCTTACATCCGCCCTCTCGCCCTTCCACCGACTTCTTTCGTAATCATCGGACGGTAGATAATTACAGTCGACGAGCGGCCATTTGTCTCCCTCTCGCTGCGCTCGCAACTGGTACTCTAATTACGCGGCGCCTATTTTGCGATAGCGCGTTCATTAAAATACCGCGACGTCGCGACGATTAATTGATGCGCGCGAGCGCCTCGCGATGAACTTCTCCGCGAGCGGGGGCTCGACTTTTTAACGACTGCGCTTCGGAGGCCGCCCTCGCGAGGGAAGATATATACGGCGGCCGGCGACGGCGAATTAAAGAGCGTGACACATTTGCGAAACGATCGCTTCGGGTGCTTCCTTCCGATGCTTTACGGCGCTTTTTTCCGGACGGCGCGGCGTAAAAAAGGGAGCAAACCCGGCCGCCGGGTCGCCGGGGCTTCGGAAACTTCGGAACTTGCCGGCGATGTGTTTCGTCCCGCTCGATCCATAATCGTGGAAAGTTGCCCAGCCTCCTTTTTCCTCGGGTTTTCCGCGATCATGCTCCGAGCAGCGCGACGACTTCCCCGGGCCGGAACCGCGCGAGATCGCATCGTCATTTATCATGTCCCTGTACTTCTTTACAGGTAACTTCATCGCGGATCATCAGCGTGATTACATTGCAATTTATAGCCTTGCCTTCCCAGCATCTCCCCCTCCTGTCCGGCGCGCGGTCGATTATCCAAGCGCGCGCGAGGCTTATCAAATTATATTTTCCGAGTACCGAGTGAAAATTGGAATGGAGTTTGCCGTCTCGCTGCTATTAATCTCTCCGTTTCCGGCGTCTCGCGCGACGTTCCC
Source organism: Harpegnathos saltator (assembly GCF_003227715.2). Lineage (NCBI taxonomy): Eukaryota > Metazoa > Arthropoda > Insecta > Hymenoptera > Formicidae > Harpegnathos > Harpegnathos saltator. The sequence goes on from NW_020230280.1 coordinate 728,577, forward strand.
TGTCTTGAGCGTAACAAGTCTCTTTGCCTTCTCTTCTCTCGCGAAATTCACGAGACCAGACCTTAAGACCCGAATAACTCGATTAATTTTTATTGCAGCCCGCTTCATTTCATTTCGCCCCATCTTGTTACGCGATTAATTCACGCGTCCGCCCTTCTTCGTACTAGTGATCGTGAACGCGAATTCATTTTCTCGCCAGCTGGAAAACGCGAAAGCCGAATGGTTTATTATTTAGTGCATCGAGTGCCACGACGCCCTGCAAACATGAACGAGCCTCTTTCAGATGCACGCCGGTAAGTAAAGCGATCGACTCGCGTGTCGACGGATCTAATAGTTGTCCTTCTTTTCACTATTGAGGTGTGAACGGTGTGATTAATGACAGACTCGGTGATCACGGAATTGATTCGTGCCCTGCGCGTTTTACTATGCGCGAGCGAGTATGTGGAATTAAACGCCGGGTCGACGCTTCGGCACGTTTTGCGACGAATCGTCGCAAGTCGCGCGAGTCGAAGAACTCTCCCGACGAATGTGTCGCTTCGAAATAAAGCGCGAGACAAAGTTTCGAGCATTCTCAGCTCGCGAATCAAAAACGTTCTCGCGGGAATATTATATGTGAGAATTATCTGTCGCGCATAATCGATTCATTTCATCTCCGACGATTCCGTCCGAGAAAGATACTTGACAATTGAGAGAATTTAATTACGTATTTAGAGATCGGAACTCTCTTGGAAAATTATGACCTCACGCTCGCGAGTAAAATACAAATTTAGATTTGGGCAAATTCCTTGGCCGTTGCGCTTTTCCGAATCTTTTCGCGCGTTGCGCTCGCGATTATTATCGTCGACACAGCTTCTCGAACTTGAGCGCTCGAGTGCAATCGGCGATCAATGCGCGATATATTCAAGGCAGGTAGCCAGATAAAAGTCGATTAGGTGAAATATATCTCTTACGACTAACTCCACGTTTCATCGGGCCATTTATTAGAGGCATGAACCGGCGAGGAGAAAGACCGCCAACTATCCTCTCCTGAAAGGAACATCGGGATAGAAAGACTTGAATAGCCTACGTATGAAATGATTAAGGGAGATAGCGGCTAGTCCCTTGAAAGGATCGGGATAAGATTATAGGTTCTTTGATGGGTATAATACTTTCTCGCTGGCTCATTTCTTAGGTCATTACATCTCATACATGTCTTCTCTCGCGTTATAGATAGACGGGTTTTCTATAAAGAGAGAAAGAGAGAGAGAGAGAGAGAGTGAGAGAAAAGAGGGAGGGAGGGAGGGAGGCAAGAGGCGGTGATTCACCGAGAGAAAGAGAAAGAGAGAGAGAGAGAGAGAGAGAGAGAGAGAGAGAGAGAGAGAGAGAAAGAAAGAGAGAGCTACCGCTTTTATTCGCGTCTTACATCACCGTCGGATGTAACTGTTCCCTTTGATCAACTTCTCCCCTCTCCCCTCTGGCGACACCATTTACAGAATCATTTCCGTAACAGTTGTGAGAAATTCAGCAGACACGTAGCGATGTGACAATCTATTCGAGCGATTTCTCCCTCGCTCGATATTTCGCGAGGATAATTCGCCCGGTGTAAGATAAGTATAATCCGCCGGGCTGTAATTTGGCCGTATAATTTGGCTCATACGGAAGATGTACGGATCATTAATGCCGCGAGTACATCGATCCGCCGGCGTCTTTTCGCGAGATAATTAACTCCCGTATTGCCGGTTCTCTCACGAGCGCGACGCGAGGCACTCGTTATGCGCACGTTTCAGCCGCGAGTTGCAGACAGTAAGTTGCAGGCTTCAGGCCACTGATCGATGGCTGTCGAGTGCCGGCGGGAACGGAAGCGGCTGGGGGGAGGGGGGGAGGGGAGTGAACGGGGGAGACGCCGGCTCTTGAACTTTTTATTAAAACCGGTCGGGGTTAACAAGAACGTTCGTGCGAGTGTGAAACGCCGTGCCCCCTTAAGTCAGGCGCGAGGAGACTGCGACGCATAGGGTTATGGATGAGAAGGGGATGAATAGGGGGCTACGGGGTGGGCGTGAGGATTTGGACGAGAGTCGGAGGGAGTCGGGGCCAAGGGAGGGAAAAGTGAAGTGCAGAGTGATTTGCAAATTCCGTCATCCCTCGCCGCATTAGCCCCTCTCTCTCTCTCTCTCTCTCTCTCTCTCTCTCTCTCTCTCTCTCTCTCTCTCTCTTCCTCTTTCTTTCTCTCGCGTAACTCTGTTCAGTCTCGCGCAGTCTTTTTCCTCACTTTTCTAAAAGAGAAAGAGAGGGAGAGAGAGAAAAATAGAGAGAAGAAGAGAAGAGAAGAGAAGAGAAGAGAAGAGGGAGAGGGAGAGAGAGAGAGAGAGAGAGAGAGAGAGAGGGGGGGGAAGAGAGAGACTCGCATATAGAAATATACAAAATATACTCTACACACGTACACGCGCGTGCAGCACAATTCGCGCTCGCGTATTCGTTCGCCATCGCGGCGTGATTGCGCGCGACAAAAAGGAGAGAGAAAGATAAAGGAGGAAAAACGATTTGCGGTTTTTCCAGCGAGTCTTCGAGAAGAGCCGGAGTTGCTTTATGCGTATAGATGGCGTCCCATTTAGATAAATCCGCTTTTGATGTCGCTACCCGAATAGAGGATAATTTCCCCTCCTTACACCGAAAAGGGTATCGCAAAGCGACGATCTGGACGAGGCTCGACCGAAACGCGAGATCGTCGCCGATACGCGTCGCGACTGAATCGAGTTCGCCACTATCGAGACGAGAGGAGACGATTTTAAAACTCCATCTCGACGGATTCGTCCCTCCACGTAGCGAGATGCTGGACGGAATTAGCGCGGCGGCGTTCGACCGGAACGACCGTAGAACTAGAACGAATGAAAAATTTAATATTCCCCGCCTATTAAACCGTAATAATAGAAAAAGAGAGAGAGAGAGAGGAGGGTTGACGGGGTTATAAGGTCCACCGTTTACGGCGAGCGCGTGGAAGAATTCGCACGATTAAGTCCGAGAGACGTCTTCCAGATATTCGCAAATGGCTCTGCCTGCCTCGCGTAGTGCGCGGAACAAAAGGTCGCGTCCCGGCGCTGAATCAAATTAGTATGCGTGCGCGGCTGACAAGCGGGAATCGGCCGGAAATCAGTCGCGCGAAGCCAAGGACGACGCGGCCCGAATCGATGGAAATCGACGAGTTCCCGGACTTAACACGCCGCGTTCTAATCGCGTAGCGCTGCCACGTCGCTGAAGTTTCCGCGACAGAACGTTAACCTGTCGTCGCGGAGAATTTTCGGGATGGAAGCGCTACTCCTTGCGGGGGAATTTCGCACGACGATCCCGAGAAAAAAATCTGCCACGAACGAATCTCCGGCGAGCTTCTCCTTTAACGCAGACGGCCAGGAGGGAGACAGACGTCCGCACGCGAGAAATCTCATATTAAAATTTCATTCGACGGTGCATATGCGCCGTGTGTTGATCTTTCCCTAAATCACCTTCGACCTTCGCTCTCTCGGCGCTGAAAGAGCCTGCATCCCGACAAATTTCCATAAGACTCGGACCCGCGTCCCGGCAGTGGCGCACGCTCGCCCGGATCAAAAATGACAGTCGTTTCTCAAAAAAGCCTCTTGGCGCGGGATCCGGCAATTCCGAGCGCGCGATCGCGCGGTGAAACGTTTTCGGACGTATAAAAAGGCGTCTCGTGAGGAGAAAGAAAGAAAGAAAGAAAGAAAGAAAATGGAGAAAAGGAGAGAGAGAGAGAGAGAGAGAGAGAGAGAGAGAGAGAGAGAGAGAGTCGGCCCGGCCAAGTGCCTACTTCCGAACGAGGCCGTTGCACTTTACACGCGCCACCCGACCCTCCCCTGCTCTCCCCGGTTTCCATCGTCTCTCCTTCTTCTTCTTCTTCTCCTCTGCTTCTCCGTCTCCGACGCAGCGCAAGTTGCATCACGCTGCAAAGCAACTGCACGTACGGACTCTGAGCACGACGGCCGGGTCAGCGCAACACCCCGGACGACTTCTCGCCGCTCCTTCCAACCGTCCCGCCATTCGAGCTCTTTATTTTTCCACCTACGTACACGTATACGCGAATGAGCCTCTTATTCCGGCGCTCTGCCGGTCCGAAGCTGACCCAATTTTTCCACTCGTGACGTATTGTTCGCGCGGACAATCGACCCCTTGCGAACACGTGAATAGCACGCACCCCGGCCACGAGTGCGCGACGCTTCCGAGGGAGCGGCACTGTTGGACGCCTACGCATACGTCTACGCCTAGACAATTCCTTTGCACCCTAAGCACAATAAGCGGAGAACTAGACGTGCTGTCTGCGCGTCGCCTCTACTTGTCTCTGTCACGCACGGCTCACGTGAATAAATACGCTTAATTGTATGCGGAATCCAGTCGAAGCTGCACGTTTCATTCTGCGCATGGAGCGTTCTGTCGCGACGCGCGTCGGGGAACGCCGAATTTGTCTATCGCGGTTTATGGCCGCGGTTTTCATTTACCTCGTGCGTGCGTCTTCCGCTAATCACCGTGCCCTCCTCGAATTTCCTCTCTCTTCTCTGTCTTCTCTCTTCGCTCCTATTCTGTATTAAAGTACCCCGATATAAAAATGATAAAGGACATTCAACGGTGAACGTTGCCGTGCGAGCGAGCGAGCGAGAGAGAGAGAGAGAGAGGGAGAGGGAGAGAGAGAGAGAGAGAGAGAGAGAGGGAGAGAGAGAGAGAGAGAGAGAGAGAGAGTGGGAGGGAGGGAAGGAGGCTTCGAGTTTCTCGGCGTTTTATTTATATTCATCGCATCCGTTATTCCGTTTGCCAAATTCCAGCCGTTACGCGCGGAGCATTGTTTGTAACTTGCTATTGCTTCGCGGAGTTTTCTTAATGCTCACGTGCGAGTGTTCCGAGGGATCCTCCTCGTTTGCCGGAATGCCACCGGCGCGGCCCCACTCACCGAAAGCATTTCTCTCCATCGCATTTTGGGAGAAATGGCTTTGCCCTCTCTAATTCCCCGCCGCCGCTGCCGCGCGCTCGCTCGCTCGCTCGCTCGCTCGCTCCCGACCACCACCGACTTCCTCGTATTTTCCACGCCGTTGTATGGCGTCTAATTAAAGTTTAAAGGAAATGTATAATTTCACCGAAATTAACTCGGAATGCCGCATGCGTAACGTAACGTTTCACTTTGTTACACGAATTGCCTCCGCAGCGCGTCACGATACGCTAATTAATATCCGGCGTGCACACATAAATTAACCGCGACGCCGCAAATAGTTAATAGCTTAGCCGCACGTCCGCGCGACCGCGGGACGAAAAATGGGTTCTAAATTTGCGTTTGCGCGCGCAAATGATTACGATTACGCAGCGACCGCAAGGGATTGCAAGGATGCCCGATGTAATCGCGTTAGGGGAGAGAGGGAAGGTAAACGATTCTCTCGATTCTGATTCCAAGCTGGCTCTAATAAGACGAATTCCCCAACCCCATTGTTCAGCGAATATAATTAGTAGAGTTTGATCAAGTATTACTACTCGTTCCGGAAGGTGAAATTGGACTCCGGCGAACAAGTCAAAGCCACGAAAGATTACAGGCAATGTCGTATGGTCGGTCGTTGCGAGATGATTATGCGAGGTCCGCCATTCTGCATCCGCGTTCGTCGTTATGAATAATTCCGTTTAATGACCGTAACTATGATGACGCGAGCTACCCTCTCTCTCTCTCTCTCTCTCTTCCTCGTAACTGGACGCGCTTCGAGAGTGCTCTCGATAGGATTCCGCGCGTACAGGCGCAATTGCATTGTGAATCTTATAAACTTCGAGCGCCGAACGAGCTGGACGTCGCGGGCGTTTTATTCTCCGGTGGTCACGGTCGCCGCGCAACCGTTCGATGCGTCCCCGGGCTTAACGCCGTCGTTAAGTACGAGGACACATCGAACATTTCGGTACCCGCGCGGCGTCTCAACCACCCGCGCTCTCGTGCTCGTCAGCCGGCGCGGGATTACTTCGGGGCTGCGGAGATCGGCGGAGGCGATTCGGCCGAAAATTCCGAGCGCAAAACGATCTCGAGCGGAGGACCGTGCATACCGTAGCCGTCGCTAACGGTGCATCGCGCTATGCACGGCTCGCTCGTTGCACCGCAACCCACCCGACCTATTCGCCGCATTGCAACTGCAGCGTGTACCTACCGCTATTGCTCTTCATCCCCCCCCCTCCCTCTTCTATCCACCCTCTCTCTCTCTCTCTCTCTCTCTCTCTCTCTCTCTCTCTCTCTCTCTCTCGCCGCGAAAAAGCCGCGTGGAAAGGGTGCACACGCCGGCAGTCCGACAAGCTCCGTTGCTTTATCGACGGTGAACCGGCGCGCCTCTTACCCTCTTCTTCATCCGGCTTTCCATTAGCGGATTTCTAGTGCACGTTGTTCATTTGACATCCCCTTGTTCGAGCGCGCTTTCTTCTCCGTTGCAATGTATCGACCACAACCGTCCGCGCGTTGTATGCACCGCAGGCCCGGCGAGAACCCGGGGCTTTTATATCCCGATGTTTCTTTTTTCGCTCTTTGTCTTATACATAATTTATTCGCCATTGTCGCGTCCGGTGCATTGTTTGGGGCACTCGCGCTAAATTATGGCGACGTCGCGCCCTGACAGACGTCGTCACGATCGGCACGCCGCGCTCACCTGCGAGGCGATTGCTCCCCAACGAAAATTGATTTCGCGAGGTGACGCTGACGCGCACGGATTGCATCCTCGCCGTCTTTGCAATACGAGCGGAATCACGAGTTAATCGCATACACACACACACACACACACGACAGATACACGTACTCGCGTTGACTAACGATACCAGATTCGTGTGATTGTTACGGGCGAGTTGACTGGTCGCTATCGCGACAAGATGGCCCAGCCGTTTGTGAATGTCTCACGCGGCGAAGGCACAATTTGTAATCCGATACGTTTCACGTGCGCACCCATAATGCCGAGTTTACGTTTACGGCAATTAATGCCACCCCCTCTTCCCCCCCCCCGTCCTCCCGCCCTCCCACAAAGCCTGATTAATGAGGATTCAACCAGTTTTTAACGAGCTTTTAGTTCCACCTCTCCCCTCCTCCTCGCCCGGTGTAATCTCGAAATTTCATTAGCATAAGAAAGCTCGAGATAATGTTACTTTGTTGGTCGTGTTATCCGCGGATGCATCGAACTACACCCGTTACAGCAAGTTTAAATCTGCTCGCTTATTGCCGCATTAGCATAATGCCGTGGTGTGTATGAAAAATGGCGCAACGCAGAACGCGTTCAACGGCAATTTAGATAAATTTCCTGGACCGTAAATTACGGTCGCCTCTCTCGTCCTTACAAACGTCGTATTTTGCACCTCTCCCTCCGACACTCCACCTTACCTCTCATTACGGTCACGTAATTTATAATCGCCCCGTTACTTTGTTACGTTCTCGTTACTCTGAGGAATAAACAAATTTAAAATCCACCGCAGCGTCCCCACCTGTCCCCCCTCGCCCCGGCGTTTCCCGCTGCGCTCTCTCAAATTTCGCGAAACACGCTTGTAAATTTTTCTCCGCCGGCTAGAGGAGGGCAGAGAGAAAGATCGAGAGAGAGCGACGACTTCATCAAATTTTCCGCGTCGAAATTGCTTTCACCTTGCGACCACTTCGCGATTGATTAGGCTCGGCAGCGTAAATTTCCTCCGCGCAGCCATTCATGCCGTGGAACGCGCGTCGTGTGCGTGTTTGCGTGAGCGAGTCGCAGCCCGACGAAATTTTGACTCTGCATTGCTCATTGGGACTGCGAGCAGAGAACAAACGCGGATGGGAAATATTGACGTAATGAAACATTGAGTAATTCTCAAGCGAGTCCTTTCTCCAGGACATCTCCACGCGCGGAAAATCACGCGTCGAATCACTATTCATAGCGTACAAAGTGGAGAACAATGGCGGGTACAGTGGCGTCCTTCAAGTTTAACGGAATCTCGTTAATACAGAACGCCGAAATTTCAACTCGGCCAAAGCAGGCAGCTCGGCACGGCTCGGCGCTGTCAAGAACGCGGTTTATCTCGAGACGGCTGCCTTGAAATTAATCGCTGTTCGATGCGTCAAGGTTGCGCAATTGCCAGAATATTATGTACGAGTGCAGACACGGGTCAGCCGCAAACGTGACTCGCTTACATTTAGATCGGATGCACGCTATTGTCCAGATTGGTTTGGGACGCGCGGCGCGGCGCGGCGCGGCGTAGCGCCGGTTGGATTTCATTAATTGCGAGAGCAAATTGGGAGGTAACGAGCTTGATGAAATATTATGCGCTATAACGACGCGAGTGAATGCCCCCTCTGACGACGCGACAAAGCCGGCTGCGTTATTTCCTCATCGAACGACCGATCTATCGCCGATCACCAACGAGCGCGTCGTAAACGCCCCGCGTGCGCGTCATTTCTAATTTTTTTATCTCCTGGCGCGTGTGCGAGAAGGCGGAGGCGATTAATTTCGACGAATTTACGACCGCGACTGCGCTGATATTCCTTTCCCTCATATGTTACTCGCACGAATCAATTTCCCATGCTCGCTGTCCGACATTTATTTATATTTAAAAAAACCCGGTGACAAATCGATGGGAGTTTCCTTCATCCTGGCGATGGTCAAAAGGAGGAAGCTCACTATGAAGTTCGTCACGTCCAAATGGAAAAGAAAAAAAATGGAAAAAAAGATATCCGTCATACATCTATCGCGGCGATGGGACACGAGAAAAATTCAATCCCCACGGATTCGAGGAATTCGCGCAATTTGTCGGAATGCACAGCGCCGTTTGCGCGTAGCTGCGCAATTCCATTTAAATGTCGCTCGATAATACCGCAATGCACTTCGAACGTACAATTATGAAATTCTGGTAGGAATCAGCCAGGAGACGCAAGGAGAGAGTGACACTTCCCTCTGGGTTTGTAAGACACCACCATCACGACCAGCGCGCCGTGACAGTTGCTGTTATCTCTCGTCGGCGAGCCCGACGTAACGCAGTTGGCCCGAGCTGCGATCGCGATAGAAGTAAATATGATGGGATCGCGACGGACAGCGGGATAACCGTGACGGTACCGAGCGTATCTCGCGCGATTCCGCGCATCAATCTGCTGAGAGTCGCCCTCGTGTTCTCGTACTTCTCAAGTACGTCTCCGATGCGTAACACGTTAATTACGACGCCCCCGCCCCGTCCAGCGGATTTATGCGCGGGCGCGTGCGCGCGCCAATTATCGCGAGATTAAAGCGAGCTCCGGGAAAGAAAAGCGAGCGCGCTGTGGAAATTTTCGGATTCACCGCGAGGGAGCCGCGACACTCGCTTCTTCTCACCGAAGATGCGAAGCGAGCACGTGATTATTGATGATACACGCGAAAGTCAAGTCCGCTCGACGCGTCGCAAAGACTCACGTCTAGCTGTGTCAAGCTATTATAAGATCGCAGTGATCTTATTGCTCGGGATTGCAACAGAGGAAATTACAGCTACGGAGTATGTCTGCCAACGTTTACAGTGTCACACGGGAGCTCGAATGCACGAGGGACAGAATGCCGAGTGCGCGCGTGCGAGAGAGAGAGAGAGAGAGAGAGAGAGCGAGATACATCTCGCTCCCTCACGCATCTCGCGAGAGCGCGCACGCGCGGCGCACAATTTATGCTTTAATATTCGTGCATTTCTAAGAGCAATGTTACACGGCTCGTTGAGAGGATCCTCGCAAATTTCAGCGTCATGCCATACTCGCCGGAAGTACACTCTCGAGTGACATAACACCGGGAGTTAATATACCGAGCGAGACTGAAAACGCGCATCGTCGTGCGTTCTTTCGCCGGCCGGCGAGCCGGTGCACCGTGCTGACCGTCCTCTCGCTCTCTCCCTCTCTCTCTCTCTCTCTCTCTTCTTCTCTCGTGGGTCGCGAGCGTTTATGAATTAATACGAAGGTGCGCGAGAGCAATAGCCCACACCGTCGCCTTATCCTCGTACATACGTTATTTTTATCGTTCCCCGTAGACGACGCAGTCGAGCGTGCACAGCCGAGATGTTGCGCACGCCGGACGGTTTTAACGATTTCAAGATCCGTCCTGAGGCGCGATATTAGGCGATGTTGTTGCCGTTTGCGTGCAAATCTCTCGCGTGGAGCTGCGCAGTCGACGGAGAAGCGTAAAAGATGACGTTGTCGAAATGCTTCAAGAATAATCTCTTCCTCGTTTATTTCGATGTGGTCGGAGGATTGATTCCCGTGACAATCCCATTTGTCGTCTGTGCCAAATAACCATTTTGAACAAAAGGCTAAGAAAACGCGGAAGCCAAACAGGCTCTCTCGGTCGAGTGGAACTGTATGTGGAACGAATGGAAAGGAATGGAAAGGTTCCATCGGAAGCGTCCCGGGCAAAAAATAAACCTACAAACGTTAAAGTCAAATATTGTTGTTTAAGCATCTTGCATCTTTTCGTAGTCAAATATAATTATATAGACATTTAGATGTGTAGATCGGTATGAAGATAGGAAGGCACGAGAAGGTGTCTTTGCTCAATTAGAGACAAATCGCGCAAGTATAACGCGCGGCCAGCTTCGCGAGTCGTGCGTATCTCGTTGCTAATATATTAGATCCTTCGGCGCGGTTAGCGAAATTAATTTTCTCGCCAGCTCGGTAAGTGCACGTCTACGTGGCGTGGCAGGGAGGGATGCAGGAGGAGCGAGAGCGAGAAAGAGAGAGAGAGAGAGAGAGAGAGAGAGAGAGAGAGAAGGGAGAAAGAGCGTCGACATCAATCTGCCCGATAGATTTTCGAGAACGAAAGTCCGCTCGATTGCGGACATCGAACGCATCACAGCGCGAAGCAGCGAGAGAAATGTTTTATTATAAATCGCGTTCCGTTATCCCCGCTACATATCCCCGAGGTCGCGTTCGCGTTCGCATTCGTGTTCAGCTCGCGCGCTCGCGCGAGCTGAATATCTGCGCCGATTGGAAAATCTCGTCGTTCAGATGCACGGCGCCGCCCGGCGCCGCGCTCATGCAATCTCCCGCCGGCGCTGGGCGCTAAACGAAGATTTCCGAATTTACAATGTAACGAGACTGTTTCGCCGGGAAGGACTTCCGGGCCGTATCGCAATTTTCGAGGCGGTCGAATGAGAAAACGGCGGAGCCGGGCGTCTAAACTGTAGATTGGTAAGGCTAAGTCCCGGGTACTTGAAAGTTCCCAGACGATCCTGATAACCAAATACTTTAATACTCTCGCCTTCGAAGTTAAAACTCTTATCGGTCGGGCTATCTCGACAACTTCGTTTCAAGGTGGAAAAGGCGCCGCGCGTAGAAGGGCGTAGAGGGGAAGGAGATCGAGACTAAAGGGCGCGCCAAAGGCGCATCAAAGGTGAAAACAGACTCCGAGTCAATGAAGTCGAATCTCAAGATTTGGATTCAAACGATCCTCTCGAGAGCCCTCGAAAATGCGTTGCGAGGGGAGACGCAAATTAAGCAAACACCGGTCGGTCGGCAAAAAGCACGAGAAGCGAGGAGCGAGGAGATGAAGACGGTGGCGGAAGGGGGAGAGGGACGGGACGCTTCGAATATGATTGAACTCGGGATGCCGACTTATCTTTACACGGCCGTCGCGGTTTCACCGACGAGACGGGCTACGCCGTCGCGCGCGGTACGACGAACGACGGTGCTCCATGCGAATGAAAATAAAATGAAGGGCGCAAAAAGACACGGCAGAAGAAGAGAGAGTCACGTTGCAGTAAAAAAGAGCCATCCTTCGTTCTCTCGCTGAATTCCATAAAAGCCGATACATCCGTCGTCTCTTTCTGCGCGTTTCCTCGTGCGATCCCGCCATAGACTCTTCCTCCTTTTCCCTCTCTCTCTCTCTCTCTCTCGCTCGCTCTCTCTCTCTCTCTCTCACTCTCTCTTTCTGTCTCCCTCTCGCTTCGGTATCGAGCTTTAGTCCTCCCAAAGGACGCTCGGTTAGCTTTCTGTCTGTAGCTCTGAAAGCGCGCGCGCGCCGAGCGACCGTTTGTTTCCTGCAATCTGCAGCGCCGTAAATTCGGTAAATATAAGAGATTCAACGGTAAAAAGGAGAACGCACGCTCTCTCGCGTCCCATCCCCCGTCCCTTCCGCGGGCCTCTCCCAAGCCCAACGACGAAATCGAGCGTTCGTTTGCGCTGGCTCGTGCCATTTCACCGCTGCGGAAGTAACGTTCTTGGAGGAGGTGCAGTCGGGGAAGGATCGTGCGCGTTATATAAGAAATGCGCCCCCCCCCCTCCCGGACACTCGCGCGAAGAGAAGGAGCTTCTCCTTTTTAATTGACAATCCCCGGCCTCCCCGCGCACCGTCCTCACTTCGTTCCCCCACGTTTCTATGGATCTCCGGCAGTTTCTGTAAATTTCGCGAAGCTTCCTCGCACACAGCCAGTCGCCCGCCCGTTTTCCTCAATCCCTCGTCTGCAACTTCGCTCGAGATTGCTCTTTTCCCAAAGGCAGCTCGACGGCGTACGCGCGCGCGCTCGCACGCTCGCTCGAGCGCGTTTTCTCCGTTTTCTCCGTAGCGAGAGAGCGAGCGAGCGAGCGAGCAAGCAAGGAGAAGTCGCCAATACAGAGGAGGAAGATCTATTTTTCCCTTCGCCCTGACGAGAGAGGCGGAGTGCAGGCGCGGAACGATTCGCCGTCCGAACAACATACGACAAATCCCAAGACCGTAGGATAACTCGGTCGGCTACTGACTTATACTTTGCCGTTTTTACTGCAGATTGTATCATCGGTGCGCGATGCCGCGGCGACGCGAAGCGACGTCAACTCGAATCTCCGAATTTTACTGTCTCGTCGCATCTCCGGCGCATCTTCTTTCCTTCCCGTTTCCTTCTCTCTCTCTCTCTCTCTCTCTCTCTCTCTCTCTCTCTCTCTCTCTCTCTCTTTCTCTCTTCGTCCTCCTTCTCTCTTTCCTCAGCTTGCCTTCAGGATCTCTTGACCGCGCGTGAGCGCGGTCCTCGCGAAAGCGATTCAGTCCCGCAGGCGAGGACGGCGAAAGGGGCACAACTACCACCACCACTGTCGTTTGTTTTCCCGCAATCTGCACAACTGTAAATTCCGAGCGAGTGGCGTGCATGGTTGCGCGCGCGGTGCTCCTGCAAGATGGAAATGGCTCTTGGCCGAATGCGCGAGGGTGGAAGAATCAACGACGAAGGTGGAGAGAGGGAGAGAGGGAGAGAGAGAGAGAGAGAGAGAGAGAGTAAGAGAGTCGGTCGGAGTTGATGCGGCAGCGGCGATGCCAGGGGCGGCGAGTTCCTAACCGAGGGCTGCTGACCTCCCAGGGAATCAACCGATCTTCCACGGACAGCTCCCTGCGGTTCCTGATGTACAATCGCCGCCGCGAGCTATGGGGCTCTTTGTGATACCGATCGTAGGGCCGCGGTTACGCGCCTCGCAACAAACACCGAGTGGCAGGGCCTGTCGTCCTGGGCCTCGAGCCGGCGCGTTAACGTCCTGCTGAAGTAGTTACGACGCTGATTCCGATCGCGTGAGGAAATCGCGTTGAGTAACGGCGGAGATTTTTGCCGAGTGAAAGGGGGTGTTACTTTACGTGTTACTTTCGGCAGCGGAATTGATTCGTCAATTAAGACTTCGTCCTTCGTCGTTAATTGAGAAGGCGATTCGCCCAAGTGTTTGCGAGCTCGTCGGGAGTTTTATCTCCACTCATGTTTCAAGGGATGTTCCAAGTAGGCCGAGACGTGTACGGAGGAGTGCCGAAAGTCGCGTCGTCAAATTCGAATCAACATGGTCGCACGCGCGCGCGCGAAATCGGTCGGAACTATCGAGAACAGTCGGCGGCCGTTCATTATGCGCGCGTCGTCGGGACAGCGACGCGCGCATAAACAACCGGCGTCGTTGAGCGCAAATATTATTTTACTCCTCGACAGATTAAAGCACTGCTTTTTACACGATACGTGACTATTATTTACGATCGTAATTCTTGCTCGCGGATAAAAATATATCATGATAAAGTATGTCGAGCGACACTCCACTCTGAACTGTAACGCGTTAAGAGGCATACGTATCGCATAATGGCTCGGAGGTGTTTTTTGTTTTGTATTTTTTTTTTTTTGCCGGAGGATTGTACGCGACGTCAAAAGCGACGAGAGCTATTTTTTATCTCTCACTCCCGGCGTGCCCCCGCCTACCCCGTCCACCGCCCCTTAGTGCTCCCTGCAGAGCTGCGCATTTCCGGGGCCATGTTTATAGGAACCTTTTTTTATTGTTTTCGTTCCCGAACGAGCCCCCAAATGCAAACGGAATTACGACTCACCCTCGATCCCATGACTCATTCTACATCCACGATGAAACGGTTGCTCATGCGAAAGCCAGCGCTTGAATGTGGGGATTTTCATGCAGTTGTCCCCGGGAAATCCACGCCGATTGTTTTTCAGAAAACTCCCTCGCGCAAGGTGTGAAATTGTGACGTTAAAAACAGGCGCGTGCTTTCACGGGTCAGCGATCGCGATTAAAACACCCGGCCGCGATATTGTCGATAACAGAAAAATGTCCATCGCACGACTCATCACATAAATCAGGATCATAGTCGGGGATTTTCGAGCTCCGCTTCCGCGAGGTTTTGTCATACGCAGCGTTATCTCTCTATAAACACAGTGCACGATTCTCTCAATATCATATACATTGTCGTGTAATATCTGTTTTAAATAAATATTAATATTTTTAATTAGTCACACACGTGCAAAAAGACGCACGAGATGCACGTTGGGTAAGAGAGAAAAAAATCAAAACCAGAGGAAGAGAAGAATGCGAGAGATTGCGCCAATACGGAGCACCACGAATCATCGTGTAATTATCGATAACTCAGAAACGTCGGCTCGCGTCGACGGATATACAAAAATATCAAGATCAGCGACGGAACGTTGATATATCCAGAAAATAGATGCGTAGTATCAATCATAATTGCTGAAACGCGATGCGCGGCGTGAGGAATATTCTTTTACGGAGGCCGGATAAAATGTTGCTTCCAAATATTTTGATATTGCACGACCAGGTTTATCTCGCATAAGCACGTAGACATTAATAACGGGTTGAGCCGGCGGACTCAGCGCGGAAATCAATATTTCAATTTATATCGTTTTATTTTACTCGTAACGCGCCGAATTCGGCCCGGCGCGGCGCCCGTGCGCGGGATTTGTAATTGAAAAATGATCGCGAATGCGCGCGGCTGTCTTTATTTCGTTATAAACCAAAATACGTACGAAACTGATTTTTCAGTAGCGATCGCGCGCGCGCGCGCGTGTGTGTGTTGTGTATGCGCGCGCGTGCGTGTGCGTGCGCAAATAATAAATATCGACTCGACGGTCGCGCGTAATTATTATTTTGCGAGCGTTGCGCGCCATTTGATCCCTCGGTAACTTCTGCGGGATATATCAGATAGCGATGTATCGCGCATAATTGTTAGACAATACGCCGAGAGTGATAGATCTCGCGAATTTGCCTCATGAGTGCCTTCTGTTCTCCCTCTTCCCCCTCCCAAAATCTCTCGTCGTGGATTATTCAGCGTATACATTTTTTCGTCATTGGCATTATGTATTTCGCCATAATGCGCGCGCGCGCGCGCGCGCGCACCTGTACATGCCCGCAAAATATAAGGCATACGAAAGTATTTCCATCCTCCGGCCATCACCCAGCCGCATTCTGCCTCGAGAAACTTCAAAGGCAAAAGTACTCTCGGATAATAAATAATTAAATACGTGAGCCATATGGCGTTGCACGCGGAAGACATTGCGTTAAAATATGTAAAGCTCCCCGGCAGATCTGCAAGACATGCAGACTGCGCAGCATTCCGACATGACGGAGTAAGAAAGGTCGCCCGGAGAGTTGAAAGAATCATATAACGCGGGCTTGCGACGCGGTAGCGCCGAATGAGAGCGGAATTATTATATTGGAACGTGCCGATGCGAGATGTATCATTAATCGTGCGTGCGACCGGCGCGACTCGTCGAACAACACGGCACGGTGCAAACTTTAAGTGCAGCAGACGCGCAGTTGACACAGTTTGGAGCTGTACACTCCAAGAAATCTGCAAGAGCCTCGCTCTTAATCCTTCGATAGTACACGATCACAAAGTTTTGCTCAACGAGTTTCTCTGTTGCTCCTCTAACGGGGATAATTTTCTCGTCACACCCGCGCGTAATTGATTAAAAAGAAAAAAGGTCGGAGAAAACGAGCGATCGAAATAGAGTTTGAAAATTACTTGTTATTACACATGTGACTATGTATCAAAATTATATTTATATGTGAGAGAGCGCACATGTATAACCTGTCAAAATTGCGCGCCTAATGATTTCTGTCCTTCGTTGTTCGAGCAAATCTCGCAAAGGCGGGAATTGTGCTGATTGACTTGTATTCTTACACCTGGTAATTTTCCCCGTCCACAGTGAAACCACTCGGGTGAAATGGATCGCGACGTATGTCGGACATAAATTCACGGCGAGTTGTGGCGATCGAACGATAAAGGCGGATACGTAATTCAGCAGATTACACGGCCGGCTCCTTCTTATTAGGGACGAATTAAAAGTTGCTTCATTAAAACCATTGCGCGCTGAACGCTCTGCATTATTCATGACCGAGATTGTGTCTTTGCGACCAATCGCCCGCTATGATCGCACCGGAACGATATAATCATCCCTCGTTCTGAACGCCCGAACGCGTCTGCGTTTAATCGAAGAAGAATGCTCCCGTTATGTTAAGAACACGGCGTTAAGAACACATCATAAATGTGTCGCGCAATTCGAGCGACTACGAGCGACGACGAGATCTTCCGATCCCGAGACAGCGAAAATTGCACACGTGAATTACAGCCTGCGAGTTGCGCGCATGTTGCCGAGCAAGTGTAAATCATAGCGTAAAGGTTCTCCGCATAATTAATTGAGCATACACACACACACACACACATACACACACACACACACACACACACACACACACACATCCCAAACATAGCGGGCGAAACAAATGTGCTAATAACAGCTTTCGGAAAATCGTGCTGATCCCCGATTTACTTGCACTAATTACTTGCATTATTTATATCTAATTATCAGCATTCGCCGGAGAAGCATAAATTACGCTGACTGCGATACGAATTTCCATAATTCACGCGGGCTCCGCGAGCGCTCTCGCGCGCACTACTTGGTCAAAAATTGCCGTTTCCGACGGAGGATCTCGCGAGCGCACGAAATCCGCGCACAATTCCACTGAACTTGTACTTAATAATCGCAACGTTCAAGCATATCGTGTCGCAGTTTGGTGCGACGTTTCAAGCGTACAAATGACATGTCCAATCGCTTGCCTCCCGCACGCTTGCGATAAACATATTCGGCAAACGCCAATATGTACGCTATTGGCGAATAAATGGCCCGTATATCCAACGTTTATCTCGAATGAAGGGACATGTCACGCGCGCCGGCGTATACATAATATATAAACGGACGGACGATGATTTTTTTCCCCCGAAAAACTCCGGTCAGGTACGGGGAAACAAATTTCCGATTGTATGTTTCGACGGTCGCGGCGCCGCCTCTTGCATAACACAGATACGCGCATTAAAGCACCGCGTTTTCCGCTTATTTACGCTAAACTCGCGCACGATGAATTCGGGTAAACGAGTTAGCCGGCGTGCGAACCGACGCGTATGGCAGTCACGCGAAAAATATTTCAAGAATGATGGAGGAGAAAAAATCGCCGCGTGTGTACGCGCGTGCGAGCGCGCAGCCGTTCGGCTGCTTCCCGCTATTAAACGCCAGAATTAAACTCTCGTCTGCAAAAAATGTGGAAAAACTCGAAATTCCATCCACCATTCATTCATCTCGAGGGGCGGCAATGGCGGGGCGGTGGGGGTGGGGGTGGGGGAAGTATCGGCATTTTTGGACACGATTCTTGCTCGAGAATTGTGCGCGTCGGCTGTCTGAGTATCCGCGGCATCACGCGGAATTTTCGATCGAAGCGGAATAAACCGGGAAAAATCCGGGAAAACACAGCGCATTCTCTTCCACGCGGGCTCTTCTCTGGTTAACATTTCGATCGGATGCACGCGCGAGGCTGACCCTGCTGGCCTCTCAGACGCGACGACGCTGCCCGATCCGATCTGGAGAGATGGGAGGATGCATGTAGTATTGACAGATACAAAACTAGAGAAAAAAGGAGGGAGACGGGGGGGGGGAGCTGTGGATGGAGCGCGTACTTTGAGCTTCGAACCGAGTAGCTGAGTCATACGGTACTTTGAAAACAAATAACTAACTATGGCAAAAGTGTGCCGCGCGTTTTTAATAGATCTCGCCAAGTCCGGCCGATTACCTCTCTCGCGGCGATTAATCACTGTCCTTTGTTTGGATAATAAATTGTAACGAATTCTGCAGAGTGGTGCTTATACGGAGATGGGCCGAGACGGTACTTCGCCAGCAGCGCACGCAGTCCAACAGCAGAGAAATAATTAGAAGACTTTGCGTGCTTGCGATGACGATCGCGAGGGAAGCTGCAGGAAATGTTGTGTAAAAATCAACAGACTCGTTCTCACTTGCTCCTCCCGGGATTCGTAATTTATTCGTCTCTGTCCGGCCGTCCGCTTTGCGCCGTGAGAATGAAAGTCGCCGGAGTTTCACCTTCTGATAACTGTGATTAATTTCCCGGACGCACTGACCCGCGCACGCGGAGAGATTCTCTTTATCGGGTGCGATTAATTATCGACTGCAATTTCTTTCGCTCGCGCCGACCGGTCGGGGATCGGGGGATATTTTAATACGCGCAATTTTAATGGCGCCGATCGATGGCGACGTTTTAAATTAAGGGAACTTCGGTCGACGGAAAGTTTCACCCCGCCCGCCTCCTCCGTGTCCCCGGCCGACTGGCTGGGGAATATACGCTCCAACGGGGACAAGAGCTCGGCACGATCAAAGAAAAGTCTTCCGGCGATTTCATCCGGACTCGTTCTGTCGACGATCGGCCGCGCCGACCAGAGAAGAAGCGAAGTAACGAATCTGCCTGATCCGGCGCGGGCTTCGACTACTGCATGCGCCGCGCCGCGCCGCACCTCGCGCGGGAGCTTGTTCCACTTCGAGATGTGGCGCGCCGCAAATCCGCAGAGCCCGAATCCCGGGGAGTCCCCCGTGGATTTGTCGACGTTGCGACGTGGGACGGGACGGGACGAGACGCTAAGACAGAAAAAGCCGGGAGGAATGTAGTCTGCCGTGAGCGCGCGCGATTGGAAACGCCGTTTGGATAACTTTGGAGCGAACTTGTGTGCGGGAGGGAGGGAGGGAGGGAGGGAGGGCGTGCGATCGATGAATATGCGATTTTAGCCAGTCTTCCGAAACGCCTGTCGTCAGAACTCGCTCTGGGTTTCTCGTGCGCCATCCAGAGCTAACAAGTTTTTCCACTCTCCCTTTTCCTCCGAAGAAAATCATACCGCGCCTTTTTCCCGTCCACTTTTGCCTCTTTTCGCCCGACACGTCTGCAATGTCGATACTCGCCGTTGCGAAAGAATAAATCGCATGTTCCGCGAGAAAGTGACGTTCTTCCATTCTATTCGCGCAGATCGGAATCGTTGCTGTTTACGATGCCGCCGGCGATCGTGCATTAACAGCGGAAAGCGATTTCCTGCGGGAGTAAAAACGAAAAGCGGCTTGTTCGGCTGCGCCATCGAGAATTTGCCGAGGATCCTGAGCGTCTGAGTGTAACGACCAAATGCCGGGGGAGACTCGTTGGATAATTTTGGGAACTGTTAGGTATAATAAGGTTATCTGTTCCCCTCCCTTCCGTTCTCCCGGCTCGTCACAATATGGAGGGCAAGAGACGAGAGAAGATTGGACAAAGAGAAAATTCCCCGCGAATAATTTCGCGGTAAAAAACAGATGATCGCGTTGCATTATTTATGAGACGGAAGAGACTCGTACGACAAGCTATGCTAACCTCTCTCTCTCTCTCTCTTTCGATACTAATTCAGAAATAATCCAACTATCGCGCGTCGCTTTTCCTTTTTGCTCCGATAAAGGCTGCGTCTGTTCCGCGCAAAGTTTGATACGACACGTACAGATGACATCAATCACACGCGGAGCGTTGAACCACGCGAGAAACTGTTCAGCGCGAATTAATCACGCAAAGTCCAGGATAACGCAAACGCGAACGCGCAGTCGGGAATATACGATACACGTGTGACGTAAGAAGCGCCGTTCCTCGCTTTTCGGAAATAATTTCCGAACGGCCGAAAAACGGCGAGAAACGAGAAGACGCGGTTGCTACATTGTCGCATTCGTGCCGAGCATAAGTTTTTCGATGGTCGGCCACGTCGTGCCGCGGTGGTAACTAAGTTAGCGGTTCAGTTTCTAACCCGGTGACAAAGCGACGATTCCTATGCGGCACAGCGGACTACTTCCTTCCGCGAGTCAGCACGCGAGAAGTGAGAATAGGAGGGCGGTAAAGATGCAAAATTATGCATAATATTCAGTTCCGCCTACTTCCATCCGGCACCTTTTCCTCTCCCTCTCTCATCCCCCTCCCCCTCCCTCCCCCGCCTTCCCTCCGTCTGTCCCGCTCTCTTTCTCCTTCTCTGTCATGCGCACACAATGCTCCCCGGCTGAATCCAACACCGCGAGCGAGAGGACGAGAGGGGCTTTCGGGGATACTCGGGCAAATTCAAACTTTCCTCAAAGTGATTTTTTTCAATCAACGCCTCTTGAAGGACTCTTACCTCGAGTTCGTTCCCGTGCCTTCCCTGAATCGATCTTTCTCTCTTTCTTTTCCTCCGCTCTTATTTTCCTTACCGGTGACTTATCCATTCCCGGCCGCTCCATCTTCCTTTGTCTGGAGAGTAATAAAGTTAGCGACTTCCGATGGCGGATTCAACTGATTTCACTCGGTATGCACCAGCGGCTGCTGGCGAACGCGTCGCGTCGCGTCGTGCCGCGTCGCGCAATTTCCGCGGGAATATACCTCAAAATGATATATCATGTTCGGGATTTTAGCCGAGGAATTAGCCGGTCCTCCCCGCGATGCGAGAGACATTTCAAGACGTTTTCACGGCGTGTCTCTCTGCGTGGTTATTCGTTTGCGCGCAAAAATTTCTCTCGAAATTATTACGTGTGTGATGAGGCGCTAATGAGTTCTCGCCTCCCTTTTCGGCGAGTTTCAATTTCAGATTTTGCGTCGCTTCGATTGGAAATTTCATCATCGCGACATTCGATTCCGACTTTCGCAATTTCAGGGTCAAAGTGTCAATTTTGACGGCGAGAAGCAACACTTGCGTCGTCTCTCTTGCGGCGGAAAAATAAATTAAAAAAACTCGAATCCGCGCGATCAATTTGCCCGGTCAAGACTGGCAAGACGCATATTGCGTGACTAAAAATACAGCGTTAACTGTATCGGGTCGAGCGTCAATTATTCCCCCTATTTCGGCACATGTATTACTTTAGCTGTTAGTGTTTAGCGAAATTGGTGCACGGTTGAATGCTCGATATGCGATATTAGACGGCACCGCAGTGTACGTACGATCCAATATTGCATATAAAGCACTCATCCGTGAATCGCTCTACACCGCGCGCGTGTATATACAGTCTAATATTACATAGAGTATTCATCCGTGCACCAACAACATCAATCACGCCATCGGTACGACTTTAAAATTGATAACTCCTCGTTGTTTCACACGATCGCACATCGCCGAGAGAGGCCAATGCTTTACCGGCGGATTTATCAGCGAATATTCGCGCGATCGATCTCATTCTCGCAGATTTAGAAGGCAGAGAGAAGGCGCGATTATAAAAACAATGGCTCTTCGATTCCGACGACGGCTGTAACGATGCTTATGCAAAGCTGGATTACACGTGTCGTTGTTCCAATGTTTGCTCGTGACACGCGCGAACGGCGCGGGTCACGTCGGAATTACGCCGACGCGAGCCGCCGCCATTCCCGCGCGAGCGCGAGCGGGGCGCAAAAGTCCCGAGGAATTTCCGCCCGCGAAGTAATCCCGGCTACGTCGCGCGATAAGACCCAACTGGAAGAATATACGACGGCGTAAAGTAAGCGAGCGAGCCGGCCAGAAGCCCGGACGCGGAAGATTCATTTAAGGCTTATGAAGAAGTCTTCCCCCTCTCGGTAAGAGGGGGAGAAATCGGGCCGCCGTTCCAGCCATTCTCAGCCCCCCGTCTTCTCCCGTCTCTTCACCGCCGCCGCCGCCGCCGCCGCCGCCAAAACTCCCCCATTCTTGAACTATCGTTCGTCCCGCGCACACAGTGGTATAATGGAGAGCCATCGCCGGCGGGTGAAAGTTCGTCGGTGAAAAGTTGGGATATTTTATTCGGTGCCGGAATAACTTTTAATATCCCGGCTCTAGGTTCTAGGTTTATATATCGGGAGGGAGACGGCGAGAGGACGCGAGGGAAAGCGCGTAGGAGGGAGGGAGGGAGAGAGAGAGAGAGCGGGAGGACAGGCCGAAGGGCGGCTGACTCCCGCGACTTTTTAACGTCGGCGGACTGACGTCGCGCTTCGCCGAGCTTTGTGGACTTTTAATGAAGAGTTCAGGCGCTCGCTTATTGGTTTCTGCGAGCGGCGGCGGTGTCGGCGGCGGCGTTCGCGACCGGGTGTTCGCGCGTTTTATTACTCGCGAGACCAATGTATTTTTCGCGACGCGAGCCGCCGGCGAAAACCGCCACCCGCGTCCGACGACGCCGACACCCCGTCGGCGAGAGACGGAATATTATAGAGTTGAAATGTTAACTAGTTCGGAACTCGGCCCTCGCGCGCGCGTGTGCGCGCACGAGCGTTCGCTCGCCGTGGCTACCTCCTTGCGGCGGCAAGTTTCGCAAAGTTCACGCAGGCGGTAAATTGTACGCGATACATTGTAGCGCGAGCCCCCTTGAGCGCGATATCGGCCCAAGTTGGCCGGGAACTTCCGCGCGACCGATTTCTTCGACGCTGCTTGTGTGTGCGTTACGCTCGCGTCGGAATGACACGCACCGTTTCTTTGTTCCCTCCAGAGCAATCGACACGGATCGACCGTCCGCGTCGCGGCGCGGCGGTCTCGACATTTCCTTCTCTCGCTGCGAGGGAGCAGGTTCCCTCACGACGTTTCGTACGCGCGCAGAACGCGCGTCTCGTGCGCGAGAGAGCGCATGTTGAGACGCCTGAAAGACGTCTGAAGAATGTCCGGGAGATTAGGAGGACTTTGCGACGTCTCGCGCGGTGTCTCGAGGTATTTGCGGATCACTCGCCGACTATAATCGCCGCTGGAACGAATGCAATTCGGCGGAAGACAAGAAGAGAGTCGCGACGACGGCTGAGAAGCGCCGTCTCTCTTCTATTTGTTATTCCGCTTATGCTCGACGGGATATCGTCGTTCAAACGGCCGTTCGAAAAGTTCGACAAAGGAGCTGCGAGATCTCGGAGAACGTCGCGAAAAGTAGGTTCGCAAAGTAACCCGCCGTGTGTTTCGCCGACGAGACGCGAGTCGCGCAAGCGATGACACCGTCGCGACGAAAAGGCGCGTCATCGTGGGGGGGGAGGAGGGGGGAAGGGGGGCGTGCGAGGGCGGGAGCGGGGTGGAGGCAAATATTTGCGAGGGGGTGGCACGCGTCAAAGTTGGCTGGGCGCCGGTTTAACAAATTCAGGATGTAATCACGGGCCAAGTTCGCTGGGCTCCTTAGCCGCTGCTTAGTTACGTAGTCCGCCGGCGTGTCCTGGCAACTTCGGCCGAGCAAAGTTTCTAATCCGCAAATCGTTGCCTAATATACACGCGGCAGCCGAGGTGATGCATGTTTAAGGCGGATGGTTTACGTCGGGAAGTTCGGGCTGTAATTCTTGCGCGGCGGAACAGTGCGCGAAGAGCGCAACATATGGCGGCGTGTACGGCGGCAGGTCAAAATGCGCGGGGGGGGGGGGATGGGTGGGTCCCCTATAATTCGCCGCGCTATAATTTGGCGACAGAGCTTATAGTTATCTCGCCAATTTGCCATAATCCTCAGAATTCGCGCGCCGCCCTGTCACCATTCATCGCCCCGTAATATCCCTTTTTGTGGCTGAGCTGCTCTCAAAGGACGCGCCGCGGCGGCGCGTTTTCGAGAGAGAAAAGCGCGATTAGCCACCGCTAGTTGCAATTTCTCGGCGGACCGCGAGGAATTTGCATATTGTGCGTGGAGGAGATCGCGTTAGACTCGCTTTGGAAAATACGTAGGCAACGTCTGAAAAGTTCTCGACCTGACACATAGCAGTGGCATTAGAAACTGTCAAATTATAATTGTATTGAAAAGTGGCATTCCTGATATAAACCCATGTAAAATTTTATTCGATATCTGTCCAATCATTCGAGTAGTAGCGCCAGTTAAAAAAAGCTTTGTGCAAGATGGGTGCCGCCCATCTCAACAATTGACAAAAACGCCTTCGAATGCGTCTTTCTCGAGCGTGTTTGGCACATTTTAATCGTTTTAAGCCAAATAAAATGGATTTCAAGCGTCGTTTCATAACTGTTGATGAAACTTGGATCCACCACTATACACCAGAGCGAAAAGAAACACTTTCCGGAATCACACTTTAATGATGGTATTGAATTATTGGAAGAGACGTTGAAATAAATATATTGAAGTTTCAGGAGATTATATTGAAAAATAAAACATATTTCACGGCAAAAAGATTTTCTTTCATTGTTAGGCCGAGAACTTTTCAGACTGCCCTCGTACGAAGAAAATTCGTTAAGTTCGGCTAGTCAACGTCGAAAACAAGGGGGGAGCTGGGACAGGCTGTTACCGAAGTAAGATTGTCGCGCGCTTTCTCGCAACAATCGCGAGACGAAAGAAGAGGAACGAGTCCAGGAGCCGCCGTCTTTCCGCGCCGCGAATTCGCGGCAAGTGAGGAAGTCCCGTATCATTGAATTTCCACGTACTCAGGGACTATTTATCAAGGATACCATTCCGTCCCGTCGTATGTAAGCCCATTCGCCCATTCTCCACGTCCCTCCCGAAATAACACGGAAGAATCGCGCACGAGCTCCCATGCAAATTTGACTTTCCCGCTTGAAAATTTACTCCGTTAAGTTCGCGGAGAATCGCGCTCCTTGATTTTATTGTTCCACGGCGGAGGAACGACGGCTGGGAGACCGAGGAGAGTTGATCTTTGATGCAGTGCGTTTCTTTCTCCCGTCGGCGCCGCCTCGTTCGCCGGCGACTTCGCGAACGGGGGACATTTGCATGGAGGACCGCGAGAAACTACCGCGAGATCGGAACTGCACGTCGGATTTCATTGGGAATGCGCATTTAAGTCGAGCTTGCCTTGAGACGCGCATAACGAAGACGCAGGAGACGAGCCTGTCATTACGCAAATTCAAGACTGGACTGTCTATGAGGGGAGAGACTCGCACGACTCTCTCTCTCTCTCTCTCTCTCTCTCTCTCTCTCTCTCTCTCTCTCTGTCTCGAGCGCTCGGCTCTCGCTCGGCTCGCAGAGAGCCTCGTAAAGAGGCAGCCTGTATTAAAACGCATTAAGTCCACCTGCCGGTAGTTTCCGCGTAGTCCACGCGTACGGTGTTTTACTGCTGATGCCAAAAATTTAATAAGCTCATGCAAATGAGGGTCCTTATGTAAATCTGGGAAATTTCACGGCTAACCAGACCGCCCAAATCGCGCTACATATATTTCTCGCGCGCGCGCGCGCGCGAGCGCGCAGAATTCTTATTACTGCGATAAATTCTGCCAGTTTAGCGAAAACTTACGAAAGACTGACACACACCGATCGCGCCCCACGCACCTTCAGCCGTATCGTCTCCGTGCTTTCCTCCGAACGGCGGGGGTGGGGGGGGAGGGAGAGGGGGAGACAAGAAACGCGAGCGCGACAAATCTCTCTTTTTCTCCCTTCCTCCGTCATTTCTTTGTTCCCGGTTCGTTGGTGAGAAAAGAGAAACGGGTCGCCTCGAGTACAGGCTGTTTAAGGAGCGATGATACAAACGACTTCGATAATCGGCGCAATTAATCGACGCTCTTTATCACACGCACTGGCGGCGGCGGCGGCGGCGGTCGGCATTACCGCCGATGTTGGCCGAAGCCGGCGCGAGCGAGACTCGCGAGCGAAGAAGAATGAATCACGCGGGAGAAAAATCTGACGTTAGAATGAAGAGAGCGGTACGCCTCTGCCGGCGTACTTTATCCACGCCGACCACTCCCGCGGTAGTCTCGGGAGTTCGATCTCCCGGAGCGGCCTCGCTCTCGCACTCGCCAAGTTACTTGATCTGCTCGCTCCAGCTAGGCGTCTCGTGATAACTTTGTGATGGCTGGATAAGGATTTTGCGCCGGGTAGCTATGCGCGCACGACCCCGGCTATGTTCGTCGAGCTCAGCTCAGAGGGAGGAAGAGAGACAGCGAGCGAGAGAGAGAGAGAGAGAGGGGGGGGGAGGGAGGGTAAGAGAGAAAGGGGAAGACAGAGGGCCCGGGCTTAAGTCGAGCGAAACTTTGCAGCGTTGTGGAAACTCCGCGCGCGCTCGCGGAGGTGTTACAAAAGTCGTATATCCGCGAAATGATACCGCACCTCTTGTTACTTCAGCGACGGCACAGTGCGCGCGCGCGCGCGCGCGCGTCTCCAGGTTTACGTGCTTTACGATACGGTCGGCCATCGTGTCGCGAGTAAACACGTGTTTCACAAGCGGCACCAGAGGGGATCGATCTCGCAGCCGCCGCCGTTCGCAGCCGCGCCGAGGCGACGATCTCTCGCGATCTTACGACGCGTAACTTTTGGAATCACCCATCCCCCCTACGCGGCCCTCGTCTCCTATATTCAACACGCTGCAATTTTGACTTTTGCGACAGCCGCCGCTCGACGATCGGCCGTTACTCGGGATTCCAATGTTAGCACGTTGCACCGTATGAACGTGAAACCGCGCGCACGCGCGTGGAACGCGATTAATTTCATTTCGCGTTTGCTTGTCTCTCTTCGTGGGCCGGGAATTAATTGTATTTGTCGCGGTGGGTGCGACAATTTCGGCGAGCCTGACGGAACGCGCCAGCGCGAGAGCGGCGCCAGTACTTTTGCACCGCGCGCGTTGCAATTAAAAAGGAAAAGCGCCGCCAGTCACAAAGCCAGTCGCGGCTTCACGGTAATGGCAATAAACGCCGCGTGTGTGCAAACGACGCCTAAGTGTGTGGCACGTGTTTCCCCGGTCGTGCTCGTTGCGAAGACGCGCCGCACGCGTCCGGCCTTCGAAAGTTTCGGAGAGCGAGAGAGCGAGAGCGAGGGCGAGAGAGAGAGAGAGAGAGAGAGAGAGAGAGAGAGAGAGGGACAGAAAGAGAGAGAGAGGGGGGGAGCCGAACAAGAACGCCGATACTCAATCTACGGACGACTGCATTCATGCCGGGG
The DNA here is from genome assembly GCF_003227715.2 of Harpegnathos saltator. Lineage (NCBI taxonomy): Eukaryota > Metazoa > Arthropoda > Insecta > Hymenoptera > Formicidae > Harpegnathos > Harpegnathos saltator. The sequence continues at coordinate 755,916 of NW_020230280.1, forward strand.
CGTGGGTAACATTTAGCAAGTTGGGATGACGCGGCAGCGCGCCGCGACTCATTGAAAGTTGAAGTGTTGTTTCTTGTTTTACGAAGCGGAAAACTACTTAGGTGCTTAAGAGATAATTTGTCAGACGGAAGAGCGAGAGGAGCTGCTAGCTACTGCGATTCCGACAGGACGCCGGGGAGACGCGTGTTTCCGTGTGAGCAACGCCCCATGTTTGTCTGTCTATATGTGTATGTGTGTGAGAGAGAGAGAGAGAGAGAGAGAGAGAGAGAGAGAGAGAGAGAGTGTGTGCGTGTGTGTGCGCGTGTGTGGTTTGACGGGTGGGTGGCTGGATGGGTGCGCGGGCGCGCGCGCGCATTTCGTTTACTCTTCGGATCCGCTTCGATTATGCGGATCTCCGAAGACGACGGAGAGCGGCGCGCGCGTGAGTCTCGTCGAGGCAGGCGGCCGCGGAACGCGCGTGTTTGTTCACCATGTTCCTCCGGTGCCACTTCTCCCCGACGACCACTGGCTGCCTGTGCACACACGCAAATAATTACGCTGCACTTTTCAGAGTCGTCGAATAATCCCGCTTCGAGGTATAAGCTTCGAGGTATAAGCTCGTTGTTAAATACGACGACCGGCGAGATCCCATTCAGCGGGGATCAAGACGTAGCGGAGGGCAAGGGGGAGAGCGAGAGGAGAGAAGAGAGCGCACCGAAATGTAGCTAGTAATTTGGAGAGTCTAATGTCCTTATGTAATATTCATGCGATATTATTAACCCTTTAAAGCACCCTTGTACAATTATATCAGTGGGCTCCTCTCTTGTGATAATATCACGCCCATCATCTCGTTCGGTCATCGCTCTCCGATCTCACGGGAGAGATACTTTGTAATGCGGACGACCACCTTCTCGGATCTCGTCTCGCACGCGCGCGCCGGCGCTATTGTTGGCAGCGCGTCCGCGTTTTGTGTACGAATGCCGGCGGCGGGAGGAGAGCGGTTGTCTCCATCGACTTGTTCCAGCGCGGGATAACGGGTCTAGATCGCAAGTTCCACTAGGGAAAATTACAACTTATACACCGGCCCAAGCGGCATGCGCGCGCTCGCGCCCGCTCGAGCTCGCTCGAGCTATATCCGGCCGCCTTCGCCTCGGTATATTACTTCTGTTTTCTTGAAAATGGAAGCGGATATGTCCCGGACGGCACTCGCCAAGATTTTCATGAATATTCTTTAGCCGACACTAATGCGCTTTATAAATATGTATTAAAGCCGCGGATATCCCCGACAAATTAAGCTCTTTCCAGCTGCCGTAACCCTTCTCCTGTTCCTTTCAGCCGGGGCGTTACCGTCGGAAAGACGCAATTGGAATAATAATAATCCGGCGGCGCCGCGCCGCGCCGCACCGGGGCGATCCGCATTGCGTCGCCGATCCGTTGGCGGGGCTGCGCTTTAATATTCCGCGCGGAGGCCCGCGCACTTTTCTATTACCCGGCCGAGGAATTACGGCGTTATGATTAATCCTATCCGCGATTATAATCCGCGTTAATGAGAGAGGGGATAACTCGGTGAGAGGGCGCGTGCGTGCGTGTATCGCGCTGCGACGGATATCGTATGTTGCATTTTATATGAGCGAACGAGCGGGCGCTCGCGTAAACGCGACACGGGCTTTCGCTCTCATTTGCGTTGCATGAACGTCCCCGGCGCGTATAAAAAGTATAGAATGTAAATATCATGCGGAAATCATGCAAATGAGGAGAGGAGGCGAAATTAATCCCGGTCTATACGGCACTCGGCGAATCGTAAATGTGAGTCCCGATTATGGTCCCTTAACTAACCGCGATCCGCGCTTGTTACAGTCTCGCTGCACGCCGCGCGCGTGCGCGCGCGCGCGCATGACCGTGCTATCGCTCACTGTTTTCGTGGATAAACCTAGTGCCGCGGCAGGAGCTCTCGCGGAGTTTATTACGCGCGCCGGTGGTGGCCGCTCGTATCTGCCGGCGGAAGTCGTACCGTTACCGAATCGCGTGAAAAACCGCGCGACTTCGCGTGAGCGGAGCGAATAATTTCTTATGCAGATCGCTATAGTCGCGCGCGCGCGATCCCGCCGTTAGATACGCCGTGTTGCTGTTTATCCGCGTATCGGCCGACTCTTTCGTTGCTGCGTTGAATTTTATTATTAGGACGATCAACACGCGCGCACGCATCACGCACGCACGAGGGGCACGCGTGTGCCGCTTTGGGACGAGGTTGAATTATCTTCGGCGGCGCAGTCGCGTCCCGATTAGGCCGAATCAATTGCGAAAGCTCGCGTGTCTTCAGGGAGCATTCCCAAATGAGGCGATTCTTAAACCGGCGATTACGACGTCTCGTCGGAGAGAACGAGGAAGCGAACGAAGTAATTTGCTGTTCGAGTAAAGACTGGAGCGACGAGCTGGTACCGCGATTCTTCGCGACGAAATGTTCTTTGGGCTGCAACGCGGCAATAAAATATGCGCTCTCGCCGACGCGACGCGGGGGAATCCACCCTTCCTTCCGGATATCTATAGCCCGCAAGAATAATCTCGCGCGGCGCCGTGTATTTCTATTCGATATTCGAACGTCGAACGTCGATCGCGGCGCGCGCACATTTCCTTCATTTCTAACATCCGCCTTATGCGCCGCGTATAATAGCCTCTCCGCGGAAAATTCCGACTTTTTCATACGGCATAAAAGTGGAAGTGGAAGTCACTCCCGCGGGCTAAAGCCACGTCTTTCATGCGCCACCGTAAAAAGCTAATCAGACGTAAAGTATAAAGCAGAAAAATTTATGTGCGTCATATTTTCATACATCACGTGCAGATCCCGCGGACGGCCGCGGACAGGCCGCCATTACCATTAAAACAGAGGACGGCGACGTTTGAAGAATCTCGAATATATCACAGATACATGCCGCATATATTTCTATAATTATTGGTTTACGAGCGCCCGCTGAAAAGAACAACGCAACGAAGATCATTATACTCGCTGCTGAAACGCAAACGCAAAACGGCGCGTGTTATGCTCGAACGAAACGCGCGCGCGTGCGAAATCCGCGTGTACAATCCGTATAATTTTCACGCAGTCGTGCATTTATATAATTCCGCGAGAAATTCCTCCGCCTCCCACGCCTCCCTCTTCTGCCGCCCCCAGTGCGCAACAGCGGCAAGAGTCGTACGGACACCGCGGAGGTTGTAGAATAATCCGCTTCGTCGAGCTCTGTCAGCTGCGTCAAACTCGTAATCCATTTTCTGTTGCATCGATTCGGATTTAGTTAGTCACCGGTATTCGGACAGTGACACGTGTATCGTCCTACTGTCTATCACTGCCAAAAGGCGGCTCGACATGGTCCCAGCTATAGACTGTTTAGCAGTCAATAAATTATGAGATATCGATGTTCTCTGTGAGCGCGCGCGCGCGCGCGGGTACGACGGCCGATACCGAACGGCGGGCCCGAACGAGGAAAGCTTCAAACTGCGCGCGTATCCGTTGAAAAATGCGACTCGAAAAAATTAGCCGTTATTTCATCGCTCGTCGTTAATAATTCGCCCGTCAGGTTTGTCCGTCTCACGTCATTAGTATTTTAGTCTCAGTTTGGTCGTGTCTCGGTTTTATCACGGTGTGATATTTCTTAAGGTTTAAGGAAGGAAGGATTGCTATTTTTACTTAGACAAAGCTACTTGAGGCACTCAACGGCTGTTGCCGTCATTCAATCGCGACTAACCCGAAGAAGCGACGATTTAAACAATTCTCCGCTGACGCTCGCTCGGCATAATATCGGCCGTTAAAAGCGCGACGTGTTATAACGCAATGATCCCCCTCGGACAGCGCCTCGTCCGAAATTGCGCCAGGCGGAACTGTGTAACGTATAACGGAACTTCCGCTCGGAAAAGTCCGCGTAAAGTTTTAGCTTTAAAACCAATTAAGCCAATATAAACTTCCGAGCTATGTACCGGCGGTCTCGGCGCGCCGCGCTGCGCTGCGCCGCGCCGCGCCGGCGGCCGAGCCGCTTGAAGTAACCAGCAAGGATAACTGGCGTGAGTCCGATGCGGCAACTTTCTGAATGTTCAAGTGGCATAATCAAGCGGAGCAGCCAGCGACCCAAACGAATTAGCGCGATCCTACCGCGATACGCTCGTTGTTTCGTGCGTATCCGCCATATGTGCGTGCGTGCGTGCGTGCGTGCGTGCGTGCGTGTTTAGCTTCCGCGACGCGAGAAATTCACGTACGCGATGCAACGCGAGCGCCCGATAATCACTTATCGACTGCTCACTTTTGTTCATTAACGAATAATAACGCGCATCTATTAGCGAATAACAACGAGCGGCGATACGCCGTTTCGAAAAGTGCGAATAAATAAGAGAAATATTCCCGCGAAATCGCGTTTGGATTTAATGCAGACGGTTCGAGGGGAGGATAGGGGGGGGGGGCGAAAAGGTAGTAGACTGCGAAATGCACGTTTCAATAATTCGCCGGTGTATCAGATCAATCCTGATTCCTTTTTTCCGCGCATTTTCCGACGGCAAATTGATATTATTTATGGAGGTGGGCCAACATATTCGCGTAAGCAACGCCGATACGGCTATGAATAAATAAGCGCGGCCGCCACTCTTGCCCGACACGCAGGAATGAAATATGCAACGACGGCTGTAACGCGAGGTGATATATCGACGTCTACGACGCGCGGGCTTGATGCTGTTTGCATGGAAACTTATAAGATCCTGACAGAAGTACGCCGCCGCCCGATAATTGGCATCAAACGAATTACGAACTCCTCGCGCGGATTGAATTCCCCATTAACACGGCTTTCGCTGTACTTTCCGCGAGCCGAAATTAATTTGCCGGCGACATCATCGCGTAAGTAATGTAATAGCGTGTCCCATGAATAATTTACGTTTCATTAACGTATTATCGGCGGGCGAAATAATGCATTTGTGGCAAATACACGCACATACGCACCCACGTACAAACACACACACACACACACACACACACACACACACACACACACGCACACACATACAAACATCGGCAGAGCGAGTTTTAGCTCGACGGACGAGCTGAGCTCACAACGTACTTGCGAAACTGCACAATAGTATCCACTTGAGACACCGCGACCGACCGAATTACGCATGGGGTAAAATTTATACTACCGATGCGTCACCGACCGCCTTGTTTTACACTGTCCCTCGCGAGCGATACAATGGCAAATGCAAGCAAATGCTTACGGCTGAGCATTTGATGCGTAGTTGCAAAGAGATCACGCAGTCGGAGTTATATACGCACTTCCGTGCGCACTTTTTCGTCACGTCCCAAGAAAATATTTATCTGCGGCCAAATTGATGGACGAATAATTTGCAATTTGCGTCGACGACCGATACATGTCGACGACCGGCTGACCAGAACAGATTGATCCGGCGAGCGATGCTCGATTATAAATGATTTCCATAATTAAACCGCCAAAACCTCAACCGGTTGGAGCACAATTCGGTATTATAAAATGAATTTATAAGCTGCGCGCGCGCGTGTGCTATGTGTGTGTGTGTGTGCGCGTGCGTGCGTGGGAAGTGAGCGTTACACCGTAAGCGACAGAAATCGCTTTAATCCGGCGAAATCATTTAATTAAACTGCATCTTCATTATTGCGGCGAAAATACAAGTGCAAATACGCGCGAGCATCAATCATTATTTGCGAAAAGGATCGGCCGTTCGACCGGGGAGACTTACGTGAAAATATACACGCCTGGGCGAGTAGCACGCGAGCACGCCGATAATAATGCGATAAATAACTGCACGTAAATATTTGCAATTCAAATCGAACGTGTACACTTCGGCGTCGCGGGCGAACCGGCGCGGGCGCGCGCATAGGGCGAGCTCCGCGCGTTCATTTTAATTAGTTTCAGCCGAAAGCGAGGGGGAACTTCATTAAAATTAGAGACTGACGTAATTGCAGTTTTGCATTCTTTAGGGTTCGCCGTGCAAAACTCGCGGGAAGCAACCCCATCCCTCCCCTCTTCCGTCGTCGTCCCCGGAGGAAAGGATGGGCTCGATGGGGGGTGAGCGAAGAGGAGGGGGAGGAGCAGGGCGAGATCTCTCGCGGAGTCCGCGGGAATATTATCGCGCTTATTATCGATATTAAATGCCATAGAGATCAAACGCGTGCCGCGTAACGCAGAATTTTCATTATACGAAGCGTCGTTCTCCTCACAGTACCGGCGCGACGCAGCCCGAGCACCTGCCGACAAGGGCAGATTAGCCGGATAATGCGTTTCCGCTACGAGTTTCAGCCAAGTAACATAATACGGAGTCTCTCGAGCCTAGATGTTTCCCATGTGTCTTGTCACAGTCAATTAGTCGCGAGCGACAAGTTCGAAGCTTCAAGTCCCCGAGCTGCCTCGCCGAAGACAAAGTGCCGCGAGTGCAAGATTGTTCGTTTACACCGGGCGATACCTCCGCGCGAGCACCACGACGACGCGGGATCGTCGTTACGGTAAATCGTAATATCAATCGTCAGGATTTCCCGCAATCGCACGAGTCCGAGCGAGTGATCAGCGGGACCGTGATTAATTCACGCGCGGCTGCTCTCGTGTCTAATTGCACGCGAGACGCAACGTGTTACGCGTCGTGTAATAAAAAAGAAAGGTAAACACGCAACGAGCGAGTTTCCTCCACATGCGATAATCATGGCGCATAGTCGGTCTGTTGCTTTAATTATTTATCGATTGAAACAAGCAGTGTGTGTATACGTTTCACGTATTCGAAAATAACTGCAACCGGCCGCGGACGCGAGCAAGCCTGGACTGCAAATTACTCGCGGCAACGCATTTTTACGCGACGGACGTAATCGTTTCGTAAGCGCGCGAATTTGCGTGCGTATCGGTTTAACCCTTTAACGCCCGACTCTTTTATAAGTGTTTTAAGAATAAAATTTGAGTTTTCTTGAGCTGAGACTATTAGTAGTGATAACCAAAAAAGGTATCAGAATTTTATGTCTACGAGAAACTGTACCTTTCCAAGCAGAAACTACTCCCAGAAGCGAAAAATACGCCTGATCGATTACATTTTTTCTTTTTAGTTTCAATAATATCTTATTGATCACCATTTAGATATTAGATCAATCATCCCTTCATTTTTCGCCGTATAAAAAACTGTAGATCACCGGGTTTCGCGAAAATAGGTTGATTTCGTGATTTTCGTGTCCGCCATATTGGATGTGCCATTTTGAATTTCTGTATTCTTTTAATTTGACATTTTGCATCTGAGAAGGCTTCCAAATGTATAAAATTATAACAGATACCAATCTATTAATTTATAGTGCACTTCTAAATGTCAGTAACAATGCTAACTATGCCTACTTGGAATTTGACAAAACATGTTATCATTAAAACTGAGCTGAAAACAGACCAAATCGAATCTACATACAATCTATATATCATTTTTTAGAAGAAGAATTCACCTCTATAGAAAGTGCAAAGAAAACGAAAATATCTCCTTTTTTCACTAAGTTATGGATTCTTAAGTGCGTTTCTGGTAACTGCAGTTACCGGTAGGCGTTAAAGGGTTAATAAAGCACAAATTGTCGTGGCCGAGACGCTGGCGCGCGTGTACAAGTACACGACGACGAGTTACGGGGATCGAGACTCAGCCGAGCCCTTCGACGGCGACGAGGATCCTCATCGAGATAAAAAGCATCTCTCGCCAACCGGTCACACCGACGACGGTCACCTTCGAGCCGCGCCGCGATATCTAAAGCAATTAACTCGCCACCTGCGGGCGAGAAGCGTACCCCGGGCGGACTAATTGATGCGAAGGACAGAGGAACTCTTACCCCAGCTGCGGTCAGACGCCGCCCAGACGGCTGGATTTCCCGACGAAAGACGCGAGAGCGATCTTTCCCGCCGGCGCGCTCCGATCGATCAAAGGACGGAGCCGGGCGAGCGCGATGTTAAATAAACGCTATCGAAATATCAACGATCGCGGGATAAGTGGTGTTCGGCAAGGGACGAAACCGAAAGCGATTTATAACACGCGCCGTGAGACCGAGTCGACTCTCTCAATCTTTGGGCACGGTTAGCTGGATTACAAATCGTCTCGGTCGCTGATGTAGGCAGGCAGCCGGTCCTGCCTGCGCCACGTACGACGTTAAGGCTTGTAAGCAGCCGCGGCGGCGGGGAAAAGAGCCGACGACGCGAGGGGGCGAGGGCGGAGGGGGAGGGGGAGGGGGAGGGGGGGAGAGAAGGCGGCCCGTGAGTAGCAAGACGACGTCAGATGGATGCCCCCATTAATTAGCAGGCATCTCTTACAGCATTCGCTCGCGGCTCTGTCATTCATTCGAGTCACTCCCTTTTATTGTGGCTTATCGTACCTTCGCGGGTCGCGCTTTATTCCGACGGAATTCGGGGCTGATATCCCGCGCGCGCGCGGCCGGCGCGGGCGCGGCGGTGCCTGAATCGGCGCGCGTTATTAATCAAAAAGTGGATTCCCGCGGGAGATTTCGTTAAGACCGTATAGAAAATTTATCGTTATTATGCAGTCGGTGAAGTACGAGATCGTTATTGCGGCCGGTGTCGTTCGCGATCGGCTTTCATTCGTTCGGCCCGACGCGACGCAACGAGCATCTTCTGAAGTTGATATTCTCGTTCAACACACACACACACACACACACACACGCACGTACGTGCACACAACTTCGTAACTGCCTCGCGTTGACGATCGATATGCGGCGCGGCAGCAACCGTCGGCAAGCATGCGAATTAATATGATTCGGGACATGCATCCATCCTGCGATATATCGCCCGAGGCTTAAATACGACAGTTCTAAAATTACAGGACATCGCTTTGCCAAACTGCGCGCGAGGAACGCGCTCGCTCACGCGTTGGCTCACGATGGCCGTATTAAGGCATAATCCGAGGCAGCATCTGGATCTTTGATTGCGCGCAATTTGCGCCAACGGCCCGGGGTCACGTGAAATCGTCCGACAGCGGACATATTTAATGGGCCGTCTCGTAAGAATTTCCATAAGACCCGCCGAAAGAAACCGTCGACCACATGTCAGATATCATTATATCATCGATACCTCCGGGCGGGCGATCCCGCGACTATCGCATGCTCTCGCTCTTTCTCTCTCCCCCTCCCTTCCTCTCCCGACGGATATCCTGCCCCTTTCTCGATAATCGAAAGTAATTACTCGGCGCAGCCACTAACACGATAATGCGCCGCGATCAAACTTCCTCCCTTTCCCGCATGTCGCGCTGCAAACACGCTCCGCGTACGAGTCAATATCGTTTCCGTTTATACGCATCGTCGGCGGGCAGTGGTGCCATTAAAGACGCCGATCAGCGCGCAGTTACGCCGTTCTATGCGCGCGGTTATTAATTATCCACGCGCGATACCAGATAAATTCACGCCCACCGCGCGTGGAGACCGCGAGGACGCGCGGCGCGGCGCGGCGCGGCGAGGCGAGAGCAGCGCGTTTCCGCCTAATATCGATCCGCGATAAAACGGAGCAAAAAGAGAGAACACCGTCGAAAATGTAAGTCACGCTACGCGCTCGCGCGAGCGCCTCGCACCACGGTAATTAGAATTTAATTATACTAATGCGATTAATATGCCGAGCGCGCGTATGCGCTCGCGCTTCGATGCTCCATATTTATGTCGCGCAAATCCAGCCGCGAGTTAAAACGCTTTGCTCTCGGCGAGCGTCGAGCGAGCGCGCGCGACAAACGGGTGCGCGTTCGGCGCGCGCGGCCGGTCGCCGCTGTCAAATAAATATCTTCGATTGTCGGTCAAAAAACGGCCACCGTAATCCGCGCGACGCTTATGTCGCATGAATATTTCATCGTTTTATTCACATGCCGGGGATTGTTTCTAGCCTATTTCCCGGCCGCGTTATGCCGTCGTGCGTGCGAATGGGGAGTGTTTTAATTATCGTGCCGCGGATCGTGCCGATGAAAAATTTTATACGCGCAAGCGTCCTTCCTCGGCCTTTTGCCGGCTCGCTCGCTCGCTCGCGCACTTTTATCCTAGCGAGGACCTAGCGAGCGCGAGTTGCAGCGCGTGACGGACACGTTCGAATGTCCTAACAAGAGCTACAACATTCGCGTGGGCGTGCGGCAGGACACGAGCGTGGCTCCGCGCTTCTTTCACAAGTCACGCTAATAATTCTTTGAGGGAACGTCGCTCGCGCACGAGCAATTAATTCGCATTAGATTCGCTTTGATCTATTGCGGTGCGCTATCGCGCAATAGACGCGAAGTGGCTCGCGTAGCGGCGCGCGAGCCAATGGCTCACGTCGAAGATATCGGAATTCCTGCGGTCGGCCGCCTCGATAAAATTAATATCGCTGTCAAACGTAATGCAATTAAAATGTAAATTCGAGCGTGAATCAGGATTTCGTCCCTAATGCCCGCAGGCGACGTCGGTTATTACGTATTATTACATGCTGCGCGCTCTCATCTCTCTCTCTCTCTCTCTCTCTCTCTCTCTCTCTCTCTCTCTCTCTCTCTCTCTCTCTCTCGTGCCGAACGCGATTGTTCAAATTTAATGTTGCGACGTGCGGTTAACCCGAGACGTCAGGCAGCTAGATAGCTGGCGATTCTATCGAGGGAGTCGCTGACAGTACTTATACAGCGGCGAATATGCGCGCGTGTGCGTGTGTGTATAAGCGATCGGTGTCGGAAGCAGCACACAATACTTATCGTTCCTGGTTATCTGTGCCGCTGTCTGTTTCTTGTCGCGTTAGCATTAAAACGAGAAGTCAAAGGGAGCGATATTTCAGGCCGTTACAACAAACAACTCGCGGCGGGTATTTGGAGTTCCGCAGCGGCACGGAACGTGACGTGAAGCAAATTTTCGCTCGACAACTCGTCGCCGCGTAACGCGCGCGCGCGCGCGCGCGCGTGCACGCGCGTGAAAGAAGAGCATCTCGCGCTCTATTCGCGCCCGTCGCTATTCGAGAGCGTCGCTAGAAAAAGAGAATCGCTTCGCCGTATTTTTATTAAATATCGACATTTTCGAGGATTAACGTTATTCAAACACGCGGAGCCGTTACGATGAGACGGTATCGATTTTAGAAGTATATTGGGAGAACGAATGTTTGCCCGGCTAATCGATTTTTCGGATAATAGAACATCCGCTGAGTTAATATTGAATTTTACATACTTCGCCGAGAGAACGACTGACACGGTGAACGAATGAAACGAGGAACTGTGTCATTTATACTTTTACACCGCCGTTCGCTGCAAGTTTACGCCACTTTTGCGGCTGGGTCCGCTTAATTGCGCCCGGCGAGCGCGTGTGTATTTTTCCTCGCGAACCACGTCTCGTTCAGAGGCTCATTTTATCCTTGGGCTTGCGATAGATTCATTGTATTGTGTATTATTATCGGAGAAGGATAGCCCGGGGCACTTGTCTAGCTACATTCTTATCGGAGAAAATCAGTCCAAGATAACGCCAAGATGTCCTGCGGACATAGGAGGAGCACGTCCCTCGTATCTCGTCTTCAAATCTGTCCCCATAAGTGGACGCAGTCCGTGTGTAAAAATCCACAGTCTCGTCTCATCCGTCACGAGTTGCCAGATGTTATCACGCTGTCTTAGAAACGAGCGGACACACGAGCGGACGCGTGTCCTCGTCAGGACGCGACTATCCCCGGGCTTCGTCAGCGAGCCGACATGGCGCTTTCGCCGCTATCGGATATCGGCCGCGATTATTACGGGGAAAAAGCGCCGAGACATTTACAGCGCGGCACACTGCAATCTGCGGTCTCAATCTCGTTAACTCCGAGCGGATCTCCTCGGGCCGGCGCGCGCGGCACCCCCGAACCGGACAGGTGAGCGACAGTCGGTCCAGTTTATCATGGACTGCCACCCGCCGGCCTTGCGCTTCGCGCGCTCCGAGCGCGAGCGCGAGCGCGCGAAGGTTCGCGTGCGGCGATAATTAAAGCTGCCGACATGGACGCGAAATGCTGAAATTGAAGCGAGCCACGTGGCTCGCGAGCGGAAACACGTCCTTAACGGGCCGCGCTCGTAACGGATGCGCCGCCGCCGTTGCATTGCCGCGAGCTCACGCAAAATGGATCGATCGCTCTCGTGCGCGCGGAATTATACCTTTCGTTAGAACCGATGTCGACCCCTCAACCCCTGCGCGACCATCCCGCGCGCGGCCGCGCGATTAAGTCGGATTTCCCCCGCGTAGATCTCGCCCGCGATATCGGCCGTCGCGTTCTTGCTGTTTCTTATTGTTCTTTCTTCTTCTCTCCACAGTTTCTGTTTGTTTTTTATTTTCTGTTATTATAGCCTGTTATACGCCAAAAAGTCAGAGTGGACTAACGGTTGTGTACAATTGTCTCTAATTTATTAAAAAAAAAAAAAAAACTCATTTTTTTCTCTATTTTCCATTACGTTATTAATTTGTGCGGCGGACGCTAATGTCTCGATGCAATTAGCAAATTGCTTAGGCAGCGCGAAGCAGCTCGCGCCGGTATCTGGCACAATTCCTGCGCGGTTACAGTGTACCGTTCACCGTTTTCGATCTGTACGTACGTCCTTAATTAAAAGACATCACTTAAGTGGCGCGCGAGTTCTCCGACTCACTCGCATGAGACGTGAATGTTTCTTACTATCAGGTAAATCGAACGTGTGATTAATAATTGCGTCACCCGTAGTCGACGGTGATGGATAATTGATAATCAGAGTGATGGTTACCGAGCAGTGAGCTGTAAACCGCGGTTAATTTCAACGATTGTCTCAGTCGCGTTAATTAAAACGAGATTGCCGATAGCGCAGTCTGTCCGCCGTAAATGTCGTATAAATTTTCTGCAGCCGAGAACTGACGAGAACATTTCGCTATTTTTCTCTCTTTTTCTCTTGCTCTTTCCTTCTCTTTTCTTTTCTCATATAACGCGCGCGGGAGAAACTATCGTTCTAAAATCGCGTCGCATAGGAGCTATGCATTTCGCAGGCGCTCTACGTCGCTCGATATCCGAAAAAAAAGCATCCGCGAAATAAGCGGGGCAAGTGGCGCGCGAGCCCATTTTGTCCGCGTCGCAAAAACATCGATGTCATTATTGCGCGTATATTTGTCTCGCGGCTAGAATTCGCGTTTGGTACGCGTGTATCGCGCTGTCCCAACTGCGGTATAATACAGCCCAACTACCCGTGCAAACACTTAACGCGATCCCCGAGCGTGCGTTTGTTTAGTTACATTTCCGTTGCCGCGCTATAGCGCGATTGTAGCCGCACATGCCCGCATGTTTCTAGTGAAAATACACGCGTTTGATTATACCGAGCATTAAACGTCGCGCGAACGCGCGCGCTATGCGACACCGCCGTAATTCCACCGCCGGTGGAAATAACGTAGCTTAAAAACATTTCATCCTAAAATTGACAAAGCACGGCGTGCCGCGGCTGTGAGACCGCGTGATCGGCCTGGGAAAAGGACGGGGGAGCCGCAAAACGTGACGGAGAAATCGCCAATATTACACGCCAATATTGTCTTCGTGACAATTTTTCACCGATGTGCGGTTTACAGGCTACGAGATATAATAATTGTACACTTAAGAGATGTTATGTCAGAGAAATACATAAATCCTGAAGGGAAGTAAATCGTGAGAGGAATCGTAACGATATTCTCTTCCCGCGTGAACCACTGCTAAAACGCAGGAGCGCGCGCGAGTCCTGTTTTTGTACACATTATACATCCGATTAAGTTAATATTTGATTAACACACAATATATTGGAGAGGAGTTATAAGAGTGGATTTCAATAGTTAGAACACAGTAATGACACAACGATACGGTCCACACGCGCAACTCTCTTATTCGTCATACCGTTAAATTATCAAGGAATCCTCGTCGAGAGTTGCCTCAAAGAGCAGCGGTTCGCGCGAGCCTCGAAAACCGCGGGGAAACAGGCGTATAAAATGGACAATATAGCACGGAGTAAGACACCCGTATCATCGTTTCGCGGTCTGGAAGGATGTCGTGGACATTCCTAATTCCATAGAACCATGGTCGTCGCGGAGTTTCAAAGCTGCGCGCTTGCAAATGACGTTATGTCCGGCTCAGCCATTACTACTTCGGGGACAGTCATAATGTACACTCTCTCCACGGCGGATGGTTTGAATCGCGGCTAAAGCCTACAAACGCCGGCAAACGGAAAGAAAATCCTGCGAGTGAAATGCGCTTTGTCGGCAGCCGACGTAAATATATCAAGCGAGCTCTCGTAACCTTTTGATCTCCTCACATGGAATTAAATAATTTCGTCTCGCAACGCCCCTTGAGCTACCGTGTTTTACAATCTCCGGCAGATTGGATTTTAAATAAATATTGAATCCTTCGCCGAGATATGAAAATGTAGCCCAATCGATAGCGCCAGGTAAAATATTAACCGTCATGTGTGAGAGAGAGAGAGAGAGAGAGAGAGAGTGTGTGTGTGTTGGAGTCAGAGAGAAAGTGTGGAAAAGAAAGAGGTAAAAAAAATAGAAATTTGCTGTGTTTAAATTTCAACCCACGAGAGTGAAAATAGTCCGAGATATAACCGTCAGGAGCGACGCGATATCGAATTCGCTCAACGAAATGAAGATGTTTGGCTCCGAAAACCGCGGACGATAAATTTCATACAAAGTTCGTCTTACATGAACATGCGTCGGTGAAAAATATCCACTATTTCGCTCGTGTCCGCGTGAAGCGACTGTTTGGAAGAGACGCGAGAGGAATCGTTGATTGCATTCTCGTCTGGATAGAGTTAATAAACTTAATTCAAGCGACTCGGCCGGCGAATAATACAGCGGTAATCGTCTTGCTTCCGCATACTGTGCATATACCGAAGGCTTTCTCCCACCCGCCACGAATCGAATTAGATTTTTCAATCAACCGGATACCCGTCGCGCCGAACAAGGAGAGAGAAGAGAGAAGAGAGGAGAGAGAGAGAGAGAGAGAGAGAAAGAGAGAAAGGGAGAGAGAGAGGGGTAAAGAAAAAAAAATATGAGATTCCTTCTTCTATCCAATATGCCACTTTGCGATGCATTCGCGCGCGCGCGCGCGCACGGTTATCCTACGGCGCGGCAATGAGTAGTTAAGGAAATGGAAACTCGTCGGCTAAGGACGTGCCGTGTGAAGATGAAAAGACTACAGTCTCTCTCTCCTTCTCTCGCTCATACTCTGCGGCTGCGAGAGGTGCCAGCTACGGTCAGCGAGACACGCAGGAGGGATCGAGTAGGGTCGCGGTACCGCTCATGTCGCTGACCTTCTTCGCTACCTCTAAACCCGGCGAGAAGCGACCGTCGCCGCCAGCTTCTTCCGCGTTGCGCTCGGCCATCGTATGTTCTTATCGGGTATCTGCGATACAGCCAACCGTCGACCTGATCGCAGTCAACCGTCGTCGACCTCTAATCCTTACGAGATATATATGAGCAGACAAATAAAAAAAAACAAGAAAAAGACGAGGAGAAGAAAACTGACGAGATCACACGGACAATATCTTGCGTTTGATCCGATGAGATATTTTTCTCCGCGGGAATTTAATTAAGCGATTATTATTTGGAAGCGTCACGGCGGAGAAGGATTTCATTTCGATTGCAAAGACACTTGGATGTTTATTAAATCACAAGTGACATTTTGCACGCCGAGGTGAGATTCGTGGGAAAAAAGAGAGAGAGAGAGAGAGAGAGGAGAGAGAAAACGTACCAACCGCTTGGTCAAATACCTTTTAGCGACCGTTTCGTCGTAAAAGACGCATATTAAGCCGCAAATGTTATTAAATTAGATTTAACGTTTAATGATTCTCCTCGCGTGATACGTGGGGAATATTAAATTTTACATGCGTGCATACCGCCACGCTCGCGCCGAAGTTTCGCGAGGAAATTCGCCTCGCGCGCGCTAACATGGACATTTGCTAAAAAAGGAAAAGAAGGGGAGAAAAAAGAAGAAGAGGGAGCTGCCGGAGTAAAGTGCGGCGTGGAACATTTCCGCGAGACTTCGTTCTCATTACTTATTCTGGTAATGTGCAGGCACCCGGCCCGGCGCGTTCCTAAAGTCAGTGAAACTTTGATGCCGCCTTCTTCGAAAGAAGTTCTATGTATTTTACCCTTCAAATTTCCGGGTATCCTGCAATTCGGCTGAGCTAACAATAAGAGCGCGGCAAGGTACGGATACCGGCAAAGTATGTCAAAAGTAGCTTTCGCGCGTTAAAGCATCGCGAGCCAGCCTCGGCGAACTCTAGAAGTCCACGAGTTTATAGAGTAAGAAACCGGGTAATTGACGTTTATAGCGCGGAGGCTTTCACCAACATTGTGCAACCATTGCCGATGCTCTGTATAAATACATAGCGCGCGAGACGATCCGTCGTAATCGTACGCCGTGTATCAAAGGAAAAACTTTCTCGCCACAGCGTAAACTTGCGCGCGTCCTTCGTTTACGAAATCCTAATGAAGCGCGCGCGCGCGCTGAATTTTAACAATCCAAGAATCTCGCGAGACGCTCATCCGCGCCGGGATAAATTTCCCGCGCGTCATTCCCGACGCTCCTCGTCGAGTACCTCGCCGCGCGGACAATCTCCTTCGTCTTTCAATCAATGTTCCATTCCGGCGAAGCGCAGCGACGTCTCTCTCTCTCTCTCTCTCTCGCGCGCGCGGACGCGCGCAGATGCGCAAAGGTAATAACTCCATCACATATCCGCGCTCATCCACGTCCGAGTGCAATTCCTCGTCGAGTAACGGGTTAAACGCCGCTTAAGAACCATTACCGTCGCATTATTACCAGCGCAGAGGAACGAGTGCCCGCTGGAAGCTCGCGCGAGCGCGCCGGCGGGGAAAAATATTTTCCATCGCTATCGCGGCAGACAGCGAAGCAGCGTCGCCGCCGTCGCCGTCGCCGTCGCTGTCACCGTCGGCGTCAGCGTCGGCGTCGGCGTCGGCGTCGGCGTCGGCTGTGGACGATCGCTTCGCGGATCCACATCCGGAAGGCATCATGCTCGTAACGCGGCACGTAGACCACACGGGGATCTTGAGCATGCGAGACGGCTGGTCGCATTTGGTAGGCAAATGCTCGGAAACTCCGCTGTCAAATATTGAGACACGTACACACCAGGTAGATAGAGAGAGAGAGAGAGAGAGGGGGGGAGAGAGAGAGAGTGAGAAGAGCGAGAGAGATAGAGACAGATTGAAAACGGGAGAGAGAGAGAGAGAAAGAGAGAGAGAGAGAGAGGGGGAGGGAGAGGGAGAGGGAGAGAGAGGGGGAGAGAGGGGGGAGAGGGGGAGAGAGAGAGAGGGGGGAGAGAAGGGGGAGAGAGTGAGTGAGGAGAAAAGCTGCGTGCACACAGGCGACTGCCGTACGTGGAATCCAGCGAGAGCGAGCGCGCACAAGCTATTTATGTAAACGACAGTTCCCGGGGGTGTCGGAGAGAGGCGCGTTCGCTTATATTTCCGGCGTTTTGCGAACACATTACGTGGCATTCAGGTGACATATTCGCGCGAGCCGCCTCTCTCTCTCTCTCTCTCCCTTTTCGCTCATCCTCCCCCTCCTCTCTCTTTCTCTCTCTCTCTCTCGCTCTCTCTCTCTCCCTCTGTCGCTCGCTCTCTTTCTCTTTCTCTCCCTGTTTTCTTCCCGCCAGCCCGCCAGTCCTGTTTCTTTCGCCCGACAACGACGCGACAAGCAACCCCGCAACCGCCCCCGTTCTTACGGTGCGTCGCGGCGCGACGCTTCTGCTTCTCACCCCCGAACTGCCTCGACGCTCACGATTGCACCCGTCCTTTTGTTCAGCCGACGACCGCGAAGAGAAACGCGGACGGGTATTGCACGAGTAAAGCCACTTCGCCGCAGTGATAGCTTTACGCTCCGCGGAATTATTTCTGCCGGCTGCCGCCGCCGACGCCGCCGTTGCCGCCGCCGCCGCCGCCGCCGGCGCATTGTTTGTTCCGTAATATAGGCCACCTCTGCGGGGCTAAAAGCTGGCGTATCCTTCTCATTCACGCGGATCTTCGCCTCGTAACCGTGTATCCACCTGCCCTTCAATCTCTTTCTCTCTTGCTCTCTCCCTCTCTCTTGCGGCTTCCATCGGCTGTATCTTTTGATTTCCCGATTTTCCGCGTAATGTGATATCGTTACGCCGCTCCGCCCTCCGCCTGTGCCTCGCGCCGATTATTCAGCCGTGTCAAAAGGAAGGCAAGCAGACGAGAGCCGGAGCGAAAGAAGCAACGCACGTTACCGGTGCACGGTAACTTTGTAAGCTTACATTTTGCATCCCGTAATTAAGCGTTGCAATTCCTCGCGGAGAGCGCATAAACACACGACGCGCACGAGAGAGAGAGAGAGAGAGAGAGAGAGAGGGGGGAGAGAGAGAGGGAGCAACGTGAGCGCGTAAAACAGCTACAAGATGGCGGCGTTTTCCTTGCAAAAACATCTTTGTTTCGCATTGTTACGATCGCTTGAAGCCGCGAGACACCCACGGCAGAGAAAGGCTGAGAGAAAGAGAGAGTGTGGCGCGAAGGGAGAAGGGCGCGAGGCACCATTTGCAATGCTATTACTTCGGTCTTGGCGGTAACAATGCCTAATTTGAATGTATTAATTCCAAGTTGACACGGTAACGTTCATTGTTCGGTTCTAGAGGCGGGATAAAGGACCGGTACGGAGAATGCATATAACGGATGCGAGAGCCGTTTCAAGACCCTCGCAGGCCCTTCTTGCCGTTTAATTAACCGCGCGGTCATCCGCGTTCGATTGGTCCAAGGAAGTGTCGGCTATATTCTTCCGCGAGCAAACAATCGTCGAAAGCCGGCGTCGCGCGCTGGAAAGGACACCCGCGCGAGTGTTGGAACTTCACGAGAGTGGCTTATTTCCTTCTCTTCTTTTCGAATAATTAGCGCTTGCAGCGGAGAGAAGCGCGCGTCGCGTCGCGTTACTCGCGCGCGCGTGCACGAAAGGGCACGTCTCTTTGAGGAGGACGCTGCTGCAAATTACTGCACAAGCTCGCGAGTGCTTTAAAACCTCGAGTACAATCAAGCCCCGGCGTGAGCGCGCGCGCTTTTATCTGTATACTTCCCGAAGTATACTTCCGCCGATAAATACGCGCGTTCATTTGCGCTGCTATTTGTCCGTCTCTCTCTCTCTCTCTCTCTCTCTCCGATTAGCTGCACCCCTCGAATACTGCCGTTCGAGACAGCATCGGGCGATCGATAATATCGCGCAATAGTAATTGTTGCACTACAATATTGATCGTGTAAGGACACCTCTTAATGGATAAACGGTCCTATCCCCGGGTGCATGCGCAAAGTAACCAGGACGGCTCCTGTCGCTCGGCTATTGTCGCGTCGCGACGAGACCGGGCGCAGACGGAGTGGTGCGGCGACCGAGTAAATGCATGTATATTGCTTCATGAATGCGCGGGGCGATGAGCTTGTAGTTAGCCGACGTTGTGCCGTCATTATTAGCGCGGCGGCGACGGCGGCGACGGCGGCGGCGGCGGCGGCGGCGGTGACGGTGGCGGCTGGCTTATGCGCGCCGCGCATCCCGGATCCGCGCGTTGACAAATGACCCACTCTGACAGACGAAACGCGCCGGAAGCAATTTGCGCGCCTGGAAATTCGCGGGGATTCCACGCGCAGCGCGCCTAAAAATAACGAGCGACCAGGAAACGCCGGCCCGGACTCGTTCTAATTATGTTTCCGCCCGTCGCAACGCTTCGTCTCGTCTCGTCTCGCCTCGCCTCGCCTCGCCTCGCCTCACTCGCTGATCGAAGAGTCAACGCCACGCCGACGGGGAGAACCGTTCGAGCGCGTCCGGAAATAACAGTTTTTCGCGTTTTTCGCGAGGTCGGAATGCCGCGGGAAATTTCAGTCACGTCGGGAATGGAGATTTTCGTGCGACGACGTCGGACTTTTTTCGAATCTCTTCTCCTCCGCGCGGGAACGTTCCCGGGATGGTTTCGTAGCTCCCTACATGTTGGTAATTGGTTAGACGCATTTCTCTCTTCGTGTTGTAATAAGGATGTAAATGTTGCTCTCCCGCAGGGAACACGCACGTCGAAATTATGCGCAGCTGCGTAACGAGCGTCGAAGTTTGCGAACTTACGCTTTGCCGCTAACGAGTTATTATTATCCGGGAGAAACATCGGGAGAAGACGGTCTCTCCCGGCGCTCGCTCAACCTTTTTCGTAAAGCCTGACAGACAGACGAGATTGTCACGTTTCTCAACGGCGAGACGCGAGAGACGGGTTAGCTGTGCCTCTCGAAGGTCGGACTTTCAAATTCCCGCGGCTAAGATCGTAATCATTATTATTACTCGTTGTAATATACGTGCACATTCGAGTCAATGTTTGGAGCCGTTAAAGGGGGATCCCGTGACCCCTTATTTCTGGTTTAATTACGCTCTAGCTCGAGGCAAGAGGGTGAAGGATAACTGCAGGCTTTGCCTCTCGGATCGATAGAGCGAAACAAGACGTGAGGAAGGATGCGTCGAGAGCTGATTCCCCATCTTTCTCGCGCGGCAAAGGAAACACAAGGAGCTTCGCGCGAGTGCTGAATTAAAAAGGAAGAGAAAGGGACCGAGAGACAAAGAGGGAGGGAGGGAGGGAGGGAGGGAGGAAGAACAAGAAGAAGACGCATCTCGAAAGGATACAGGGTAAGTGACGATGTTGCAACCGATGTTGGAGGCGGTTGCGTAAACATCCTCGGGTCATTCGGAGGAACTTCTTTGCGAGGCAGCGCACAACGTAGCATTAACGTCGTCGACGAAAGCGCGGGATTATTATCATTGTATTTCATACACGCACACACACACGTATCGCGACGGCTGGTCGGGCGCCTTCGAGCGGAGTTAACAGAACGTTTCAGCGGAGTCAAGGAAGGACGAGGGAATCGGCGTAACTTCGAACGCGCGCTAAGAAACGGCCTACGCTCGATCCCTCGATGAAAAAGCGCCATCGTCGGCGAGGGAACAAACGTTTTCCCCGCGCCGAAGGAAAGGAAGCTCGATGGTCAGGAAAAAAAAAAGGAAAGTTCGGCTGTTGTTACGGCCGGGAAATATTACCCTTTATCGCATCCCGTTCCGATCATTGCCGGCCCGATACATGGAAGGAGCTTTATTCGCCAATCCCCCTTTTCAATCTTCTGATGGGACAATTTCCTTCGAAACGGCGAATGATCAGACCAATATCTATTTCTGTACCTTTTCCAGACCGTCCCCGCCGCCACGCGCGGCCCTACAACGCCGTCGGTCTCTATTTCTATTAGCCATTTATGGTCGATGAGTCGCTTTATGTAGTTTCATCGATCCCCTTTGGCCGCATCTCGATCGTAACCGCGGTATCGGCGCCCGAATAAATCGTCGGGGCCATTGTGTTACCGACGACCGGGTGACTGTGTGTTAGAGCAATTCGGATGGCGCATCGATCGTAACATAATCTAATGAAGAAGATATAAATTTCGCCCGGCGACGTGCACGTAACGAGTGGAACGTATATCGCCGCGATGATCGCGCGATGGGAAATAAATATTGTCCTTTCTCTCTTGGTCCCTTTCCGGAAATTTGGTCGATTTACCGCTCGAGATCAAAGCGCAGTAAAGGGCGGTGCGCGCGGAAGCAGCGGAAGGCGCGTCGAAATTGGCCGTCGAAATTATTAGCGACTAGACATTAACGACAGATGGTTGGTCAAGTTGATTGAAATATTTCAGGCAATCGCCAAATAATTCACCAAATTATTCATCGATTTCTCGATACGTTGATTCTTGGGCGCATTCAAATTGACTAAATTCGGATATGAATTTAAACGCGCATGCGCTACTGCGCTACTGCGTTACATACCACGCGATTACTTTTCCTCTTGCTCAATTGAGAAAAATATCTCTTTGCAATTTTTAAGGCTCCGCAGCTGTTCGCTCGGACTCTTCTACTCGGACTCGCCGTATTATAATTCTACAAACTTGAGCGCCGATTTATCGTATAGAAAATTCTCAGCTCCTGTACGGAAATCTTCGTGAATGAAATCCGGGGTACTAATTGGAGATAACGTATGAGAACGAGCGGGGCAAAAACTTGATAGCAGAATCAATCTACACGAAAGGACGAAGAAAGGCCGAGCGCGATTGCGACCGTCGGACTTTTATCTCCCCAGTTAATTAGTCGCGAAGCGACTGCGAGCGCAATCAGAGATTTTTCGCAGCGAGTAGATATAATTACCAGATTCGCGAAGAGACACGAGCATCCGAGGTCCGCGGTCACGTCCAGACGTAGATATTACTACTGCTGCAATTTGCGAGGTCGGCCGCCGCCGCCGCCGCCGCCGCCGCCGCCGTCGCCGTCGCCGCCGTCGCCGCCGCACGCATTTGCGATGCGCGATGCGTCCTCGCGGCCGGCACGATCGCTCGCAAAAGTAAAATAATGCGGCACGCGCCCGTTATTTTTATACGGGAATTCGGGCGGCAGCCCTCTCTCCGCCGTGCGACAAAGCTGCGTACGACGTGGGAAACGAGCCGGAGATAATTCGCTCCCCTGTGCTCGGCGGTCGAGAAAAGAAAGGCACGTCGCAGCACGTTGTCTCGCAGTCTCGCCGGAGCCGTTGCAGCGGAGTGCCGAATTGCATCGCAGTTTGGAAGAGGGGCCAAAGAGAGAAAAGAGAGGAAACGCGAACAGGAGGTGCGCGACTCACATACAACGCGAACAACGCGAACAACGCGAACAACGCCAATTGCGACACTACGTACGCGCGCACGCCGCGATGCTAAGGATGATTCTGCTCGTTCCTCTGTGCCTCTGTCCCTCATTCAGTGTGCAACAAAAATGTTGCCGCGATTCCGGCAAGTTTCAGAGACGCGGTCGGATCGGTCGCTGGCGCAGCAGCCAGATCAGCCAGATTAAAAAGATCCTGACGAGGACGACGAGCGTGACATTATACGAATTGGGGTCTAATTCATTCCGCGTATTCGTCGTTGACAGAGAATTAAACTGATCGCCGACCTCGTCCAGCTACGTGTAATATCGC
Organism: Harpegnathos saltator; assembly: GCF_003227715.2. Classification (NCBI taxonomy): domain Eukaryota; kingdom Metazoa; phylum Arthropoda; class Insecta; order Hymenoptera; family Formicidae; genus Harpegnathos; species Harpegnathos saltator. Next base: position 778,884 of record NW_020230280.1, read on the forward strand.
GGTCATTAATTATCCTAATTGGGCTACCGTCCTGGTACGGCACCGAGTGGCAGCTATATCGAAGACCTGCACATAACAAGGTTGCAACAACTGGAGGCCGCGGCTCGACATTAATCCATCATCCGTCTATTCATCAACTCGTGTAAAATTCACGATAACGATGATGTTCGATTTCCGATTAATGGATATATGGGTGAGGTGCGCGCCGCGCGACGCGCGGAGGGGCAGGGCAGAGGAGAGGAGAAGTGGCATTGAAATTCGCCGGAAGGAAGATCCGAAAAGAAGAAATTATACGCAGCAGCCTTTGTGCGAAGGGGCTAACAAGCCACGAGAGATTCTTCCGGACAGTGACTGCTCCCTTTCTCTCTCCCCTTCCGCCTCCCTGTCCTCCATCCCCCCGCCCCCCCCCTCTCTCTCTCTCTCTCTCTCTCTTTCCTCCGTCGTTTTCTCTCGCTCTCGGCTCACCGTAAGAGTACAATTTTCTACGTCGTTAAGTATCAGCGACGATGAAAAGCACGGCTAACAAGCCATTTGCAAATTTATAAAGAGCAAGGAGCGCGCGCCGCGCGTCGGGATAATTTCGCGCGGAGGTTAGCGCAGCGTTATGCAAATTCGCGGAAGTACTCGACTCGCGGCCCGGAAACGAATGGCCATCCTCCACCTTCTCTCGTCGTGCTGGAGGCCGCAGCACGTCGCCGTCGCGGCGTCTTCATACCGATTTTACGAGGCCGCTCTCCTCGCCTCGAACACAACGCTTCTATTTTTCCCGCTCTTCCTCCCCCTTCTTCCTCCCTCTCTCTCTCACTCTCTCTCACTCTCTCTCTCTCTCACTCTCTCTCTCTCTCTCTCTCTCTCTCTCTCTCTCTCTCTCTCTCTCTCTCTCTCTCTCTGTGTGTCTGTCTGTCTGTCTGTCTGTCTGTCTCTGGTGACACCGCGCGCGCATACGGTACATTACATATATGCATGTGCAAGCTCGGCGCGGGCGAATCTCAAGGCATTTTATGCCCCGGCGCGGTCGAGATGCCGTGTCGAGACGAGACTTCTGAGAGAGAAGAGAGAGAGAGAGGGACCTCTCGGGCCTGTTGTCAAAACAACGACACGCGCGGTAATATTGAGCGTGTTGGGATCAATTTCGGCAGCGTCCGCGTCGCGACGAGAGACTTGATTTTACGTGTCTTCGGATATATTATAGAAAATGTCAAATTTCTCTCTACGCGAGTGCGACGGTAAGATACCGCACTGCGCACGGAATTATTCTCTCTCTCTCTCTCATTCTCTCCTTCTTTTACTCATTTCTTCTCTTTTCTCGCCTTCGTCTCAGAGATTATCGGAAGCCAACGCGCGAATTCACCGGAGAAGGAGAGGCGACTCTGCGCGCGCAATCGTATACTATTTAAAAATATCCTGGTCCCGTTGCGCCTCTCGAGCGCGACGGCAGCGGTCGCGGTTGTTAGCGTCAACGAGGCCGAGGATGCGGAGCTTTGCCTCGGCGCGGTGCATTCACTCACTCGCAAAGCCGAGCGCCGGGTAACCCGAATTAAAAACGGCGGTGAGCAGAGTAATGGGACCGAAAAGTGCGGACTACACGTCGCGGACTTTCCGAGCTGCTTTAAGCGCGACAAGGCGGAGTTTCCGGCCGTTTTGCTTGCTTTATCAGAACTCCGCTAATTAATTCCGGAGCGCGCGGATTAGACGTCCTCTCACGCGGTGTTGGAACACCGCTCTTCAGCGGCTCGAGTATCGAGTGCTCGGCTGTTCCGAATTTCCCGCCCGTCGCGCCGCCCGGCGCGGCGAGAGCATACGCGATATCTCTCGCCCCGACCATCTCTTGCGCGGCAGATAAAATCCTGCAACTTTCCATCCTCCCGCCGCGCCGCCGTCGTTGGCAAATTTACACACGCGAGGGCGAGAATAAAACACGAACTGTTCCCCGACGTAATACTTTCACGTCAAACTTCGTCGTTTCGTTGTTTCTCTCATTATGCAAACGACGACTCGAGTGTTCTACAGCGAGCTGGCGAGCGAACGATAGGAGAATTCATTACGAAGCAACTCCCCCGATTATTTCGAACACTTTTCACGGCGACGCCAAGGACGCGATGCTCATAATCGTAGGTAGTTGCCGGGCGGAGAAATTTTCGCAAACTAACCCATTACGCCTCCCTTCAAGCGCGACTATCCGTCTATTCAACTTTCCCGGAGTTGTATTTTGTTTCGGCGCGCGAGATATATCCGCCGGGTTTCTCCCCGAGAGCGTTTTACGACGTGGAGAAGGTATTACGAAAATTACTCGAATGTAGCGCGTTCGCCTATTATCCCTTAACGCGGGCTTGCGCGCGCGGGACGCCCGCCGTAATTTCCAGGAATTAAAATTCCAGAGCAGCGGATACGCGCCAGACTAAATTGACTACGACGACTACGGGCGACTAAACTTTCTTACGCGCGCGCGCGCGCGCGCGCGACACGCGCAACTCCGCGCAGGATCCGAGTGAAATATTGTGACGGGCGAGCGCGCGTACAGTGACTCGCGCGGCCTCAAACTCGCTTGCGCGCGATAATTTTGGAATTACGATGCGCTTTTGCGGAAAAAGAAGAACAAACACACGGGAGGTAATTTATATTAATGCTTGCGAGAGAAATAAAGCAAGATTAACGTGCAATATGTTCCGCGGAGATAGTATAACCGGACAAATACTAAGTAATTACAACCGTAATAAATGATGTCATCTCGTGCGAGGTTCGTTATTTCGCAACTAATTACGTCTAATTGTAATGACGTCGATGCCTCTTCACCGATCACGCAGCAACGATCTTCCATAGTTAACATTTCTTACGCATTTTGACATTTCGCTTGTTCACCCATCACCGGTCGAATCAGCCATCACACGCGAGCTCGCACAACTTTGATCTCACTTTTTGTAATCAGACGCATAGAATATTCAAAAGCAATTACTATGCAAATGGAAACAATATTGCAGTCGCTCCTGTCGCGGATCTGTCATTCTAAATTTTACAATTCCGATATCAGACTCGCGTAATCAGCGGCGTAAAAAATTCCTTAAAAAGCAATTTGCATCAGATATCGGAATTCGGCGGATTGGACGGACGGACGGGCGCGGCCGTCGGCGGATTTCGTCTGTTTCGTCAACGTCTCCTCGCTCGTCCGTAACTTATCGTCGCGAGAGCGAGCAAATGAAAATATTATAGCAAGTACCGTCTGCTGCGAGCGTAACCGTTCTCGTAAACTCGGTGGCCTTCCCGCGAGCATGCCCATCCATCCAGTAAACTTTCCACGAGTTATACTTTGTTTTATCAAGCGACGGGAGCTGGCGCTGCAGGCATTTTATGATGTCGGGGCGCTTATTATGTCTTAACGTTTGGCCACGTTCAGAATTCCGCACGGACCAGCGGCTACCATCGCGCATCAAGATCCACAATTTCTCGCGGGCGTGCGTCCTAAAACACTCCCGGCGAATTCATGCGCGCGAAGTTTTTTTCCATCCGCTCCCCGACCCGACGCGGCGCGGTGCGTTGCACGAGAAACATACTCGCCCCGTGTAAAATTATGAATCCCTTTTTCCGCGGCGCTGCACGAGGCATATTTTAGTTGCAGTCCATTTATCTTAGAATATACTCCATATGGAAACTCACTTCGTCCCCTAAGATACATCGTAAGCGAACGCGGGTACAAAAACAGCTCTCGTCTTCCTCCTCGCGTATCTCATCGTCGCACACGTGCGCGCGCACGAGAGAGCGAAGGGACGCGAATCGAGAGAGAGAGAGAGAGAGAGAGAGAGAGAGAGAGAGAGAGAGAGAGAGAGACTCATTATACCGCCGTCGAAAATTTATTTTCGCACGACCTCGTGGAAAAGCCTCGGTGTCGCGCTTCCAAACTACAGACTCGACATTCCACCACGTTTAACGCTTCGCTATCCCCTATTCCTACCCCCAACCACCCCCAACTGCCCACCCGCACACAAACACGCATAGAGCGCCCACTACGGGCGCCCACCACACAATGCAGCCGACGCCAAGCGTTGGCGCGTCCCAGCGGTCGTAATCAGGTATATGGTATTTACGCGTTGCTCCCCGCGAGAAATAATATCCCGGCGCGCTAACACGCTTTTTGACGCTTGAATGTCGCAATTAGACACGCGCGACGACAGAGACTTGGCGGACACGAATCGAGGGAACATTCCGGCGCGGAATTATGCCGTAAATGCCGCGCGGCCGGGCGCGGGCCGGCACACGCCGTGTGCCGCGGGGGCGGCAGGCGGAGAGGGAGGGAGGGAGGGAGGGAGGGACGTGTGTGGGCATATACGGCATACGTTATATCCATGTCGGGCGTTATGCGACCGCGGCTCTTTGTGACGCGCGGCCAGGCTGAGGTTACACGCAGCGATTGAATAAATATTCATTAGCGTAATTAGCATGCGTGCGTGACGCGCTATCCGGTAGAATGCTTTTGCGCCTTTAATTGCTGTCGGCGGGTGCACGCGTGCGTCGGCGACTCTTTCTCGCGGCTGCTCTGTAATCCGTAATGACAGGCCCAGGATGTGCGCGTTGCCGCTCTCTATTCACGGGAGGAGGGATGGGGGTCGTTTCTAGACGGCGGCGGTGCTTAGTGAAAAGTGACGGCGCAAGGTGCGACGTCTCTTTTCTCATCTCTCTATCGCTCTTTCGCGCCCCTCTTCTTCTCTCTTCTTCTAGACCTCGAACTAGAGAGCCTCATAGAAAGAGAGCGGCGAACTGATCACGTGACCAGGCCTCTGCTGATTCGATGGAGGCACAAAGTCTTCTTGACCAATCAGAATATCGATATAGCAAGACGACAGGTTGGTTTTACAGGTGAGTTTTAAAAGCATTTTTTACTGGGCATTTTATACTGTGCACAGAAAGACAGAAAATTATGTTAATAATATATATTACGATTCTTATTCTATGTAAATCGAAACGACAAATATTCTTTCGCAATTAATACTTATTACGGATATCTGATTCTTTGCTGTTATTAATTATTCGTAGGCGAATATCTCGTGCGACGCTGACTCGTCGTAACCTCCTCTAATGATTGACAGATATACGTCAGACTGCTTTAAAAACTCACTGAAACCAACCTGTCGTTTTGCTATATCGATATTCTAATTGGTCAAGAAGGCTTTGTGCCTCCATCGAATCAACAGAGACCTCACGTCACGTGATCAGTTTGCCACTCTTTTCCTACGAGGCTCTCTACACTAGGAAAACAAATTTAGTATCTCTAACAAAACTGATTAATTGCGGCATTTTTTAACAGCAACCAAACATCTTGTTTTATATAATAAAATATTTAGTTGTCTCAATTAAATATATTTTTCTGCTTTGTTCTCTGGACCAAATGATTTTGTTCGTTAGACTTCATATATAAAAATTAAGCATTTCAGTTATTTTATCCATAAAAATTACACAATAACAAAATATTATTTTACATAAACTAAAATAATGCCCAATGGATACTATTTTGTCTTTCTGTACACTAAAATTTAGATTGTATATATTAAGAAAAAATTATAGTATTTTTAACAAAATTCATACAGTTAAAGCTTTTTGGTTGCTATAACAAAAGTATTACGTTATGCGAACAAATCGTAATCAAACAAGATATTTGTTTGTCCAGGAACTAAACAGTTTGGTGGGACATATTTTAATCAAATTTTTTTGTTGTTACAACAAAATTTTGGTTCACGCAACAACACATTTTTCCTAGTGTACCTCGAACAGACCGGGGAAGCGACGATCGCTCCTTGCTGAACATCCTATTGGCGGTTGACGTTCCCCGGAGTAATTACGGCTGGAACGCGAGCGTGGGCGCAAATAGCAAAGCGAGCGCGGAAAAGCGAGCTGCGAAATAATCCGTGCAAGTCGACGCGACTGGAATATCGCGCATCTGATATCGCGCGGATCCTCCGAGATCCTCATGAATGCAATGATCGCTATTGCCGCGCGCACGCAATTAAATATCACACGTCAATTACTCGCGAGCGATCCGCTGCCAGAGAATAGCTTAAAGCGACACTATCGATACGCGTGTCGATATTATCGAACGCGTGCGCCGGCCAGCGCGGCGCGTCGTCGGCC